>NC_043701.1:104227542-104280971 GCF_006229205.1 Suricata suricatta | reverse complement strand
TCCCCTGGTCTGTGGGTTCGAGTCCCGCGTCGGGCTCTGTGCTGACAGCTCAGAGCCTGGGGCCTGTTTCCAATTCTGTGTCTCCCTCTCTCTGCTCCTGCTCTGTTCAGGGTCTCTCTCTCTCTCTCTCAAAATTAAATAAACATTAAAAAAATTAAAAGAAAAACACTGCTTGATAGCTCTGGGCAGAAGAATTCCTATCAAAAAAGACTTTTTTTCCCTGTGGTCCTGAGCTGACAGCGTCCTGTTTGGACAAGGAATCGTGGGTGATGTGAGGCGGAGAGTAGCTTTAGGCCCCACATCCAGGACTCCAGTTAGCTACCCCGTCACAGACAAAATGGGCATTTCTAGAAGGCAGGACGACCACGTGCTGAAGTCTCAAAACCATGACGCACGATCGGCAAGGCCCCTGGAACACGCTGCGTTTGCATACGCGGCCAGGCGTCCACATCTGCCTCTGCCGACGTCTTTGCGAAGTGCGTGCGGAGGCAGCGTTCATGCATGGAGGCTCTCTGCTCCATCCCCTGGCCTCGGTTCCCAACCGGACCCACCCCTCCTGAAGAAGCCACAGAGAACACATTATGTTCTTCCAAAATAAATATATTGGCGAGGCAATGTTCACCTTTGAAAATACCTCCTTTTCTCCACCAAAAATGTCTCTTTTCAATGGTGAGCCTTTCAAATGATCTGAGCTACCATTACTAAACTAATTTCTATTCAGGGCATATACCTTTCACTTAAAGTGATGTAGAGCCCCTTTTTCTCTTCATGTGGTGGAAGATAAACTGTTTAAATGCCATTTACTAGAGAGACAAGACAATACGAAATAATACACTCCTCCTCTGATCTGGCAGTTCCCGCTTCTAGAATTTACCTCATGGAGATGACTCAACTAGGAAAGAAAATATACATGTGAAAATACACTCACTTCAGCATTGTTTAGAAACACCAAATCAGAAACCATACAACCGCTGACAGAGAAGGGATCAAATAAACAGACTCTGTAGCCACTGAAAATAGCTGGTATGCGTCTTACATGCGGCCGTGCAGTGATGCCCTTGACCGGCTGTTGGGTGAAAAGAAAACAGACTAGAGAACAGTGCGGGATAGATGTGCGTGTGCAGGGAGGGGGCGGGAGCGGGAGGGGAAGGCGCTTGAGAGATGGATTCCATGTTACAAGACTACTATCTTTGTTCATGAGATCGGTGATACTTTTTCCTTTCGCTCTGTAAGAAATACGTATGTTCAACAATGAGAATGTAAAGATCTGAAGTGCTTGGGATGCTGGATCTAAGTATTATTTCAGAGAATGGCCACTAAATATTCTTACTGGAATTCTAGGGTCTTACTAAGTGGCCCATGCCTCAACTTGCCCCCAGTCAATCTCCAATGGGCTGTGTGACTTCAGTCCTCTGGGACCAGGATTTGCCACCAGTTAGCTGAAAGGGTAAGATTCAAGCAGCTCCTAGGTCCCTGTTAGCCCCACCGGAATTCCCATCACACAGTGGTTTTGAGTCACCTTAGTCATTAAGTCATTTCAGAAGCCCTAAATGCGAAGCAGCATCCTTCTGTCTACTTAATAGAAAAAGACACGCAGGCAGCCTCCACCAATAGGCTTCATGTGCTTACTCCGTGCCAGTGTCCATTCATTCATTCGAATACTGATTCGGTACCTATGATACGCCAGTCTTCTTGGTGCTGTGGACACAGCGGTGCCTAGAAAGGTCACTTTGATTTATGCAGGTTCTCCGTGCCTTTGCTTCCCCTGTGCCCATCCCCACCCTCAGTGAAGAAGGGTGTGCACTCAGGAAGCAGGCAGCGAAGGATGGTGTGTTTCACACGCTTGGTGGGAATGACAGAAAACAGTTTGGTAACAAAGTTAAGTTTAAACCACTGGTTTCTGTATTTAATTTTGATCGTATGGGTGAAATCTTGCCATTCACTCCAAACCTTAAACCAAATAGCCCTCTCTAAGGGATGCGCCCCACCGCCAGGCCGCTATTCTGACTGGAGCCATCCCTGGCCTCTGGGTAAACTCTAAGTCACACGCCCAACGCCCTGCAGTCTCATAATGGGCTCCTAGGAAGCGAACTGGAAGTGGAGCGATGCGGCGAAATGGATCACTCTCGACTGGTCTTGAGGGATATGGCCACCACAACCAGGGGTATGAAGGAGGAATCTGCAGGTGGGTCATTGCCTTACCCTTTCTCAAGTGCAGGTGGCCACATGTGCACCTGGGAGGGGGTAAAACAAGGTAAAACCCCACTGGGGCTACAGCTCCATTCATTCACTCATTCATTCATTCGTTACTCATTCATTCAGCACTCACTCATTCACTGACAAACTAACCTACATAAATGAGACTGTCCTCTATGTGTTATTCTATCGCCTCTTTTAGAATCTCTATCTATGGGGCGCCTGGGTGGCTCAGTTGGTTAAGCGTCCAACTTCAGCTCAGGTTGTGATTTCACAGTCCGTGGGTTAGAGCCCCATGCCGGGCTCTGTGCCTACAGCTCAGAGCCTGGAGCCTGCTTCAGATTCTGTGTCTCCCTCTTTCTCTGCCTATCCCCCACTCATGCTCTGTTTCGTTCTCAATAATAAACAAACATAAAAAAATTAAAAAGCAAAACAAAACAAAATAGAATCTGTATCTAATTTACAAATTCCAGCGACCTCAGACACTAACTACACCAAGGCATCTAGATGTAAAGATCAACGTGTGGTAATGACCTGAGTCTGGAGCCTGGCTTTCCTCTCTAGCGCTTTGCGGTGGTGTGAACTTGGACTAGGGGATGACCCTTTCACTGCCTCAGCTTCCCCTTATCCTGAAAGTGGGGCTCAATCAGAGTGCTTCATTCACAAGAAGGCTTTAGGAGGTGATGTAGGCTGACATCAGTAAAGTCCTGAGCAACAGTCTGACGCACACAGGTCACCACATACGCACAAGCTATCGTTGTGAAGTCCCGGTTGTTAATGGGGAAATACTTACACACTTAATGCCACATATTAGAGGAAATCAGAGAGAATGTGGAACTGGAAAGGGATCTCAGAAATAATGTAATTCTGCCTCCTTATCTTTCAGATGAATCAAATGAGGCAGAGGGCCTCCGAGACCCGCCGTAGGCTAGTGGATCTCTGGGGGCCTGGGGTCAGTCTTTAGTCTAGGTCTCTAGGGCACAGACTTCTCAGGTGCCAGAAATTACAGGGAAGAAGTGTCCCTTCTAAACAGCTTTTTAAAAAAAGTGTATGAAGCAACATTATGCGTATGTGAACAGACACCAGGTGCTGGGAGTGACCAGGGGCTTTACCGTGTCCACACACGAGGGTTTGGGGAGGAACCTCATGCTGTCCCTGGTTAAGAACATGCCCATCACTATTTTGTGGTGCACACTCAGAAATACTTCTGTTCCCAATAAAGAGCAGAAATGAAGTCAGAGGACATTTGGGAAAGGCCATACTTTTGAAATTTGGTCACAATTTTTGGTAATTGGTCACAAGTTTTATTTGGTCCTCGGCCTCACTGCCGTCTCCCCACGCTCAGATCCCCATGCTGACGTTCTCACTTCTGGGTAACGTGTGTGGTGTGCAACCCGCACTAGGAACCGAACTTGCGAGACGGAGGACTCCCAGCTCACTGCTACCCTCTCCAGCTCTCCTGGTTTGGTCAGTGCACCAGTCGGCAATGCCGACCCCAGGCCTGGGGCTGGCTCCCAGTAGGAAACGTCCTGGCTGTCGGTCTCTGGCCGCAGCCAGGCCACTGTAAACGCTGCCTGCCTGTGCTCTGCCATCACGGCAACAGCCCCGTCCACGCCACCTCTTCCCTGCCTAGCCCCTGCAACGACTCTCAGAAGTGCCCCCGCCCCTGCTCCTAATATCGGCTCCTTCTGCTGTCACCTCCTCGCCACCCTCTGCCTGGAGGCCATCAGAACCTCACTGAAACTTAAAACGGAGAGCTCAGGTACCTACGGTAGCCTCCCACTCCCCTCCCCGACATCCAGACAAAACGTCCTGAGGTTCCTGCCACCTACAGGCGGGGGCTGGTCAAGCTCTCCCACCCCGTCTGCTGTCCCCTTATTCCCTAGGCTCCTGTCCTACCTGGTGGCGGACACTGATATCAGAACCGAGGACCTGCTCGTCCTGCAGGGAATGCTGTCCCCCAGGAGGTCAGAACTCCTCCCTCCCACCTCTGGGTCTGAAACAAGGGCCACCTGCTCAGAGATCCCTCCGTGGCCGATCCGTCTCCTGCTCAACCACGTAACCACAGAGGATCCTTCTCACAGCATTTATCAGTGGATGTAGTCTTATTTAGCTATTGAGATGTGGGGATAACAGCTCCCAGTGCCCTGGGGCCAGGCTGGCCAAGGGCTTGCCGTGCTGTTTTATCTTTAGCATCTGAAAGAATTCCCCAGAAAATGACCCATAGGTCAGCGCCAGTGATCGGCTGGTCTTCCTCAGAATACTCTGCATCCATGTGCAAAGATGTATCTATTATCTACTGTCTCTTTGGCCACGTCTCTTTGGCTTGAATTGAGTATGGCCTGACCTCGGGCTGTTCACATACTGTGCCTTGAATGGTAATACATTAAAAATAAGCTCCTCTTGTTTACACTAACGCTTTGTCACACCTTTTGGGGGGTGTCCCATTGTCTGAGCTTTCACACGAGTAGACTGGTGTGATTACCCCACATCAGGATGCAGGATGGCACAGTGACCCTGGACACCCCTCTGGCGGTCCCTCTGTCCTCACAGCCCCGCCTCACCCCCGTCTGCTCCCTGTCACTGTGGCTGCCTAGAAGTGGGATGCAACTTTTCACTCGGCATAATGCCCTGGAGAGGCACACAGTCACTGCCTGTCACTGCTGAATGGCACCCCAGCAAGGGACACCTGTTTCCATACAGCCCAAGGGGAAGTCCTGTCCGGCTGGCAGCCACCCATGTTCTCATCCCTGCTCAGCTCCCCATAACCACTTACCGGGCAAAGACGGTGCCGCTGCCGCCCGGGAAGGTGTAGGGGTGCTGCTTCCGGAACACGTGCCCCACGCGGCTGCAGGGAACGATCTCCAGGCTGCCGCCACACTGCCACACGCGGAACGAGATCTCTGAGGTGGTGAACAAGACAGGATTGACTGACAGAGCCCCAGACTGCTCTGAATGGCAGCCATGTCCACCCACCGCCATCCCACCCAAGGGCTCACGTGCCCTCATCTCCTGAAGGAGATGTGACTTCCAGAACCCAGTCCTGAGCGTTCTACAGCCAGTATCTCCTGGGTCCATGGCACAATCAAGAGAGTGTGTGCCGGCAAATCAGGCTGACTGTAGTGAAAACATTTATCGAAATCATCACGTTGTGCCTTAAATAGACACAATGTTAAACTGTCAATTGCACCTCAATAAAGCCAGAGAGAGAAAAAAAGGATCGAATGAAAGTTCCTACTTTGGTTCGCTAAGGGGGGTGTCTCTACCATGGTGTGGCTTTACAGAAATGGAAAGTGGCATAGACAAACAGGAAACGAATGTCAAACAAACTCCTACACTCGGACCCTTACTAGCTTAGATGTCAGCACAGAGCCAAACCATGGAGTCAGCTAGATCTGTGTTACCAAGTTCCATGTTGTCCTTAAAGGATTCAATTCCAAATTAAAAATCAATGAAAGAGCACGCAGAAACATTGTTCAGATTCAGACAAGTCACCAGCAGACAAGTGGGATGCTTTGGTCTATTTTGAATGCGAAGGGCTCCGGGCACAAGACCTAGCACATCAGAGCCACATCACAGGGACCAACTGATGAAACGCTTGCACGGAATGCTTCCCTATCTGATTCGTGATCAGGGGCTCTTACATTTGCACTCGTTTTGTATCAACACTGTTAGAAAAGGCACTCGGAAGGTGTATAAACATCGATGAATCAAAGGCATGAAATGCCCACACTGGGCCTTTGATGTCAGATATAACTGGCCACCCACCGTACAGGCCAACTTCCTCTAAAATTTATTTTCAGTGCACTGACCATGAGTACGCTGTCAGGCTTTCTCTGTTCAGGAGGAAACAACTCTTCCCTTGAATTTCAAAATGTATGCTTCACCAGAACTGTGCATTATGAGCAGACCTCATGTACCTGACAAGTTCATGGTTGCCTATGGACTGTGGTAATAACCGAAGACGCCGGAGTACCACAGATCCCTCAGAGCTGGCCATGGACTTCGTTAGCCAGTAACCAACGGTTCACCTGCTTCGGCACAGAACCTGCCTACAGGAGGAAGGAGATGCTCACGCTGACTTCAACACACACGCTGCCCGGAGCGTCTGTACTCGGGAAAAGCGCAGCGCGAGGCTGGCTTTTAGAAGGGCCTGGCAGCCCCTGACTGGGCACATGTCCTCTCTCCCACCATCGACATGGCTGCAACAGTCCTCGCGGTTTGTACAGAAGGCCACTTCCTCGACGTCACTTCATACCCTTAAGAACACAGTGAGCCTGAATTAGCAGTCACCACTGCAAGTACAAACGGATCAGAAGGAAGGTGGGATGTGGGCAGACCACAAGTGGGCGCTGGGTAAATCTTCCAGGCAAGGCCCTGTATGTGGTGGCAGGTGCCCAGACCACGCTGCTCATGGCACGTGCCACCCGCTGGGGCACCATGGGAGTTTCCAGCACTGGATCTGGCAAATGGAAGTAGGAAATGCCTCACTGGCTAGAAAGGAGTGGTTGTGCCACTGAAGTGGGCCTTTTGTAACCGAGTCCCTTGCAGCCTTGAAAACTGGAGGGTCATGAGCACCCACGCCTCTCTTGGGAAGGGTTTCTGACTCTCTTCATGCCCAACAAAGCCTTGAATAAGCGGTTCTCTGTGTTTCAGGAAAATAAGAATTGAAATATCTGCTTGCCTAACCCAAACATTCGAACTGGGGGCTAGGAAGGCCCCGTGACTTCCGTGTGGGGAATCTTTGAAATCAGGAGGGGATCCATTCAGAGATCCGGTGGGAGATCTGGAAGGCCACATACAATTACAATGACATTCAACTCTGACCGCACTTGAACTTGGGGACGCTACAACTTGGGAACACATATCTTGCATATAGTTTATCTGTCTCTTGGCTCTGCTGACAACCCGCTGTGAGGTCTCAAGACCCCGGCCCTTCAAGGAGGCATGAAATGAAACACGTGGAGCCGGTGAAAATCTCTATGTTGTGCCCCTGAAACTAACGAAACCATAGCGCTGTGTTTAACTAGACCTCAGTTGAGAAAAAAAGCAAGCACAAAATGAGATGAGGTACCGGAAGCAGTTAGCATCTACCTAATGTGGGGACACAGCACAAAGGACAAAGAATGTGCCCAAGGAGTCGAACTCCTGTGTCTCACAGGGACTGGGGATCCAGTTGCGGACACTGGACTTACATTACCAGCTAGGGCAGGCGGGAGCTGTCGTGGTTGGGGGGGTGCACCTGGAGGTGGCCTTGGACTTGACTTAGGCATCCCCACACCCCACCTCATCTGGCATGTCCACACACCATGCAGGGTGGACACACACTGGTAGGCACCCACTGGCACTCCAAAGAAGAAGTCAGAGCAGTGTCAAAAAGGCTGAGACTGAGGACTTTTCTTGCTGAAACCCTATGCCTGTCCACCCTCTGGAGACGGTGGAAGAGTCCCTGAGAATGACCCACGCAGGGACCGCTCCAGCCCCTTCCTCCCCGTCCTGCCTCACCCCAATCTGAGGCCCCTCAAGCCCCTCACCCATGACACAGCTACATAAATATAAAAACCAAACCAACAAAGGATCTCCAACGTCCCCATGGGTATTTACATTGACACCTCCTGACGCTGTGGCCCAAAGGCTGGCTGCCGCGTCATCTGCCTGACCTGTGCTCCCAGCGGACAGCACACCCTTTGAAAACCACGTCATGTTTTCAGGAAATGGTCACCTAAGTGACACACTGTCCCCCCGGGGGGGGGGTCCCGGCTGGCCAGATTTTCATGAAGCCATTGGGAGAGGTCTGTGGATGGAGGGTGACTCAGAATTCTCTTCAGAAGGTTAATAATTCTTCTGAAGCCTTGCGTGCTCAAACGGCTTCTATACGAGTCCGCCCTGTCAACGTGTCATTAAAAAAACAACCAAAAGGAGTCTGACTCATGGTCTTCAGTCCCAGCATCGCTACTGAGGCTGAAGAAGCTTTTCAGCATCAAAGTGAAGCAGACAGACCCTCCACAGAAGAGATGCTGTCACTACCTTCAACATCATGAAGTGAGGGAACTGTAACAGGCTAGGCTAGCTTTATTCCTTCGTTTGGAAGGAACAAAGAAAAAAATATCAAAGTTTCTGTTACAGATGAAAACTCCTAAAAATGGCGGTGACATCATTTTTCCTCTCTATTGTCCCTGCCCTGCCTTCTCCCGGGGTTTGCCCACCCAAGGACGGATGGTGCCCAACAGCATCAACAGCTGAGGAGAATCAGTTCAGGAGCCCCAGCAAAAAACAATCAGCAGAAAAAGCCAAGACAAAAAACAAAAACAAACAAAAATCAAGCAAAATAAGGACAGTCTTTTTATCTTAATGCAATAAATATGATGCAGGTACAATCCCAGACCAAAGTCTATAAAATTTCATTGTCCCGGGGTGCCTGGGTGGCTCAGTCCGTTACACGTCCAACTTCGGCTCAGGTCATGATCTCGACCCCACATCTGGCTCTGTGCTGACAGCTCAGAGGCTGGAGCCTGCTTTGGATTCTGAGTCTCTCTCTCAGCCCTTCTCCTGCTCAAACTCTGTCTCTTTCTCTCTGTCTCAAAAATAAACATTAAAAAAATAAAATTTCATTGTCCCTAAACCTGAGGAAGAATGATCTGCATGGGTTAGTCAAACAGACAGAAAATCAAACCAAAGGAGAACTGTAATCACGAAGGGATTAAACACCAAGGTCTCTCCATGCTGTGTGATTTCCAGGACTACGGTCAACCCCACGAGGCTGACCCAGGCTCACTTTCCAGTCCACATGGCTGAAAGCGAATCCTATAGCCTGCGATGCTTCCTCCTGTCTATAAGCTCACTTTCCAAGCCCTCGGGTCCAAATTACATTGAAGAGTTTCCATTTTCCTTTAAAGACACTGCCTGTCTTTTAGTATCCCGTCTTCTAACTTAGGGTGACAGATTTTAACACCCAGCCCAAGACACTCTGAAGAGAAAAAGAGATGTTACTGATACTTATTTGGGGATGGATGGTGTCTGATGAGCGGTGACCAAAGTCTTTATAGTTATTTGCCATTTGGCTGCTCAGATATCGCAAGCTCTTGCCCACCAGCCTCTTCAAAGTGTCCACTTTTCATTCTGACGCCACTGATGGGCAGGAAAAGGCTGCGGTGTCACCAGGCTCAGAGAGCCAAGACGCAGCTCACACGTACCCAGGTTTTCTCCGCCCCACACATCCATCATCATGTCGTACTTCCCCAGTTCTTCAAAATAGAGCTTGTCCATCACGAACAGCCCACCAGCAATCATAGGTGTTCTGGAAAGGCAGAGAGGGTGGAGGGGAAGAGAGGGAGAGGTCCAAGGTCAAGGTTAGATCTCCTGCATTCTAATGCCAAGGTCAGGTCTATGAGGTGACTTTAGAAACAATGGCACAGCTACAGTTCCCCAATCAGGGCTCAGGATGCTCTCGCTGCTTTTCCACTGCTGGGCTGATGCTCCCACAGGGCAAGGGGCTGGCCCCAGTCCCCTACAAGAGAGTGACCACTGAAGCTGGGGGCACTCACTGACAAGTGGCCCTAGGTACTCGTCCTTTCTGTGCCTCTGTTTCCCTAGAGGATTACAAAGAACAGTGTATATGAGCTCTCCGGAGATTCTGTAAATGACGCAACAACGTCAGCGGTTCTTCTCCGCAAGCCGGGTCCTCCTGTTAGATGGGGCCCATCACCTTTGTGTCTCCTCGTCAGCCTCAGAGGGGGCTAGCTGAGCCCCTCCTTCCTTCCCAGCAGACGCCCTGAGAATAGGTGTCAAGTGCTGGCACTGTAGTACACACTGTGACGCTGGATAAATGCTAGCATGCGCTGGAAGTCGTGTGGGGGTGGGTGCCAGTGGGAGTTGGTGGTGGGTGTCCCTGGGCGGGGGGGTCAGTGCTGGGAGTCTCTAGCACTGCCACCACTCAAGTGTGTCTGTCCTGCAGAGGCCCCTGCGTTTGTGCCCAGCTAAAGGCAGTAGACTCCTGACTCCCAGTCTGAATCTCCCGGCAGGGCATGGCCTGAGAGGCGGAGAGCCAGGTGTCAGTGAACACAGCTCTCTCTTCTGTGGGCAAACAGGGGAGCAGAGACGGCTCAGACTCGGAAGTGTAGCAGTAGAAGGGATTCATACTCAGCCACCCATTCTCCTCGGTCTCTGAGTTCAGCTTGCGGACCCCGCCCTGCTGCAGCAGCGCAGAGGAGCCCACCGAACACGTACATCTGCCTCCTACATCTGTACGAGACTTCACCTGAGGAAATCTCCAAGCACTTCAGTCTACAATTGGTGGCACACACTCACTTAACTAAGTGCCTAGAAAACATGAGGCCCGGGGGCTCACCTGTGAGGGGCACCCCAAAGGATGGCCAGCACTTACTTTATGGGGGCGACCGGGTTCCCTTGCCGGGATCTTCTCTGCTCAGGCGTCATGTAATCCCACTTGAATACCAAGTTCCAGTCAAAACCTGCCGGCCACAGAGAAGACACAAGACACGGGGCGCTGACAAGCAGGGACTGTGCCCCTGCACTGCCGCCCCTCACTGCTTAGACGTATTTGTATGTGATGTCTGGACTGGGCTCACTGAGACCACACACAGCAAAAAAAAAAAAAAAATTCAAAACAGAAGAGCGAGACCATGAAGCCAGCAGCAGAAGGGAGAGGGTGCCCTCCAGGGGGGTCTCCTGGGACAGAAGACGTGGGTCAGGCCTTCCTATGATTAAAATGCCTGAGGGTAACGGATGCAGGAAGAGAAGGGGTCCATAAGGAGGGGAGAAAAAAAGAGGGACAAAGTCAAATCTGCCACCAAGGCCTCCAACACTGTCCTGGGGCAAAAGAAGTGCCAGGGGTGGGGACAAGATGACAGTGTCCCTGGGCCTGTACCTTTGGGTCCTCGCAGTGTCTCCCGACTGCAATGGAGGGGGGCGGGGTGGCAGAGGGGACACGTTTCGATGAACAGGAGCCAAAGGAAGTAGTGCAGCGGGCAGAAAGCTGCAATTTCTGAGAAACACGGCTGCGGTCCCAGTCGCTTTCAGAAGCCACAGGCTGCTCGGGACGGCCGAGGCACCTGGCCGTGGTCTACGGTGTCTGGGTCCTGCCTCGCCCTGACTCAGAAGGTGCCCCGCACTCCGGGCGTCAGCACGCCCCGCCTGCTGACACTCTTGAGACACACGTGGAGACCACCTCTTGGTGATGGGGGCTCGCCATACTGGGTTTCCAAGGGTCTGACAGCTGAACCTAATCACTCTAGGGCCATCAGCTATAGCTCTGTGCCATCGGGCCTTGGGCCAGCAGGGACTGTGCAAGGCCTAGGTTTGGATCTATCTTCTGTGTGCTCTGAGGTCAAGGTCTGTCTGCCCTGCCAGCCCCCATGTCTGTGGCCTGAACAGGGCAGGGGGGCGGGAAGGCATAGGCTGGGGGTCTCCTGGGCCAGCACAATATACCCGAGGCACGGGACCACAGATGCCCCCCAGCTGGTACTGCAGAGTGTGGTGGGCGAGCAAAGAAGAGGCGAGTGGCTGGGGGTCAAGGCGGTGGAGACAGAAGCAAGAAGAAACTGACACAGGCCCTGGGCTGGCTTTCTCCGACGAGCCCAGTTCTCCCCAAGCCCTGCTTCAGGGAAAGGACAAATGTCCGGCCTGTGTTACTAGCAGACAATGCAGAGGCCTCGGTGGGCCAGCTGACCTAACATTACCTGCCTTTTTTGAATGTTCATTATTATGTTATTAATGTTCATTATTATGTTATTAATTTGGTCCAAAGAGACAAACTATGTTAGGTTTTGAGAATCTGCTAAGAATGTCCTTGATTTTTCCCCTTAAAGGGATGGGACAAAATGCTCCCAGAGGAAATTTGGTGCCTCCTCTTCTTCCAACCCAGCAGGAGGCTCATGCCCCCTGCAGAGCATCTGGGTCCCTGCACTGGCTCCCACTCAGGCAGCTGCTCTGGGCCAAAAAGAGCCCATCAAATCTCGGCTCCTGCAAATCCTCAGGGCAGAAGACACTCTGAAGACTAATGCTTTCTTGATAACTAAGGACCTGGCCCCTTTAAAGCCGCCAAACCATCTCACCATTTGCTGAGAGTCTTTCCTGAACTTGATGTTTCCTGATGTGAGTAGAGTCCTCCCACCGCATGGCCCTGCTATTGGTGCCTCGGGATCGGGGAGCTGCCCGGTCATATCACTGACCTCTGGCGGCACACACATCCCTTCTCTGCCCGCTGTGGCCGGCCGTACTATTGCCCCACTTCTCAGATGGGCATACTGAGGAGCAGAGGTGAACTGACAGGTGGGGTCAAAGCCGGAGTCTCCTGGACTGCCCTGGTCTTCTGTTTTCTGAGGTTGTGCCCATTTTTAGAGTTGTGTGGTCTTCTGTTGTTCATGCCAGACTACCAGTGGACCCCTCTTCCCATCCACTCAAGATGCTGGAAGATGGGAAAGTGGCCCCTAGCTTCACATTAAGCAACTGGCGAGCCGGCCAGGTAGGAAAGACGAGTCGATAGTGAACACGTCACACGGAGAGAAGCACAGGCCCGAACGTCTCTGTCAGCCGCTCTGAGCAGTCTTAGCTGACCTCCTGGCTCGCAGCCAGGCTCTGAGAGGGGTGGCTGCCATCAGCAGAGGTTTGGAGCACAGAGCCCTGTGTCATCAGCCACCCCCCTCCCACCAGTCCCAGGGACGTAAGGACACCAGTAAGAGCCCAGTGTCACATGCCCAGTTCCTTCGAGCGGCCAGTGTGATCCCTATGCTGCCATCAGCAGCATGGAGCGCTACCTGAGACCGGTGGGTCCCCAGGCAGGGTCCGGGAGCCCTCAGGGGTCCACAGACTCTCTTGGGGGTCCTCCACGTCAAAACTACCTTTATATTTGCACTGAGCCCCTATGTAAGTGCCTCTTTCAGTCTCACTCCTTGAAAAGTCCATATGGAACTTTCCAGAAACTACAGGAAGCACGGTATCAGCATTCTGATGGAGAGCAGAATGAATATTTGCATTGCCTCGTGTTCCAGCACGGCAAATGCTGATGCACACAGCCAGCCACTGTACTCAATCAGGAGTTCTCTGGGGCCCACGATAAATTCTGAGATGGGAAGAGCACGAGAAAAGTTGCTAACGGGGCCCCGCGGGGGTTGGGGGTGGGAGAACACATCCGGGGGCTGTGCGGCCCAACAGGAAGCTGCTGTGGCCACTCAGACTCGAGGTCACCCGGGAGCAAAGCAGGGTGTGGAAGGTCACTGGAGAGGGGAGGGAGTCCACAGCCAAGCCACGTGATGGGGTAAAATCGGCGGGACTTGGGGACTAGTGGGCTTGGGTGGTCAGCAGGGGCTGGATGACCCAGTGACCCAGGAGGCCAGGCAGGTGACCTGGGTGGCTCTGCCGGGGAGATGCAGGCTGTCGGAGGAGCTGGCGTCACAGCGGAGGCACAGCCAGGCTGAACGCCAAGCTCTGGGATGCTGGCCACGCCCGGCCTGTCAGCTCGGGCCGCCCTTCATCCCAGACTCCGACTCCGCAAGGCTTCGTCTTCCCTGATTAAAAATGACACCAGAAGTGAGTACTAAGCCACACGTGTCATAACGGCCACAGAAGATCAATGAGATAAGAGAAGAACAGGAAACATAGGAAGTCCTTGATGGGAAATGCGGCTGTTTTTCTCTCTCTTTAGGAGACCCTACCCATCGAGCACGGAGACACCCTCTGCTCGCAGCACATGCCCCAGCAGCATGAATGCTGCTGTCACTGTCACTCGAGACACTGAGGGGGGGCAGTGATCGAATGCCACGCAGACAGCAAGAGCGAGGGCAGGGGTAGGCAAGGGCCCAGGAGTGGCACCTACCGCCTTTCAGGTCAGCAGATGCTCCCACGTACTGGAAGTTGTCCATGTTAATAACATCGATAATGGGGGAAACTACCCGAGTCCTGTCCTGAAACACAGATCGAGAAAAGACAGGAGTTGATATCACAAACAAAACAAAGAATCTCACCCCACAAAAGGCAGGCATTAGTGCCAGGCAGTTTCAGTGAGACCCGTCACCTGTCATTGGCTACCACCCTGTGCTCAGGGGACCCCCAGGACGGCGGGGATTCATGGCCAAGACACCCACCAGCAACGCAAGGGCATGAGGAGAGTTATCAGATAGCACTCCAGCCAAAGGTAAACCAAGTTGGCTGGAGAATTCCAGACTCTATGTATGTCTTACCTGTGATTCCACCAAATAAGAACATCTCCCCCCTGGGATCAAGGCATTTTTTATGCCACAGTTGTTATTTTGGCAAGAGTTTGTGAACACAAGGCCTTTTAGCTTTCCTGCCCCCTTTCAAACCAGATGCTTGATGCTGGCAAGAGGCGCTGCCCCACGCGGCTGGCTAACAAGAGTGAGTGCAGTCCTCTGGCCATTTAAAGGACCCGTGGGAACCAGAAGAAAGACTTCGAAACACAAATTAGTGACGGGATCAGCAGAGCCAAGAACCTCACACATCAGAGGAACACAGAAGAGAACAGTATAAAGTTCCGACATCACCCAGGAGTACAAAGCCCTGTGCACTGAGAACGGAGAATCAAGTCTTTCTTGCTTGGTTCTGTCTGGACCTGGGGTGGTCGTCAAATAACATAATTTGCTCTACTTCTCAGTTCGCTTTTTTTGTTTTGACAATTTCTTCTTTTTTTCTTTTTTTTTTTGAAGTTTATCTATCTATCCTGAGAGACAGAGTGCACACAAGGGAGGGGCAGAGAGAGAATCCCAAGCAGGTTCCAAACTGTCAGCGCAGAGCCCAACATGGGGCTCGAACCCACAAACTGTGAGATCATGACCTGAGCCGAAATCAAGAGTCAAACGCCCCATGACTTCTTCTGATAGGCCTGGGATTTGTGAGATTTACAATGTTCCATTCCTTCGGTCCTTACTTGAGGAGAGGGTATCTGAAAGAATTCTGACAGTTTGGCAGCAGAAGCCTGTGATCTCCACACATGCTAATGTCTTGGCTGTGGCTGTGTCCTTGGCTTCCCTGGGGGCCAGCCTGGTTGTGTGAGAACGGGCCTGGGGAGGAGGGGATTCCAGAGGGTTCTTCCCCTAGCTAAGTGTGGTAGAGGCGGAAGAGGGCTCAGTGAGGGGGATGGGATAGAAACTGCCTTGCACTCCTGGCTGTGCCTCCTGTATGAATTCTGGGTGTTATTAAATACATTCACCCACGTTCTCGTGTGGCAAATGGGCTCAATATGTAAGTTACCAAACACATAGTACTCAGTGAACAGCCCTGAGTAGTGTGGTATCACCCGTTATTAGGACATGGTATCAATTTCATCAATATCATCATCATATCGTCGTCCCTAGTAACTTGGGGTTATTTAGTAGTTCATGATTTCCTGTCCCTCAGCTTTTTGTGTCTTGCGTTACTTGTAAAAGGCCTGACTTGTTCGTTTCTTTTCTCCAGTACTTTCATCAAGTTTGCTTTATCGCTCCAAAGAAACCCTTCCTCCGTATGGAGAAGAAAAAAGTCAACAAAACAAGTAAAGGCAAGAGATGTGACAGAAGGCTGAAGGTAATACCAGGGATGATGTTTCTAGAGACAGAGGCACACAAAGTGCGCCACAGAGCACCCCAACAGCCTCTAACGGTCAACCATGTGGTCACGGGCACCCAGCTCCTCGGCGAGCAGCACGGCCAGACATGGCCGCCTCAGAGGGAAGGGGCCGCGCAGACCTGACCAGGCTCTCGCCAGCCTCAGCTGCTCCTCGCCTCCGACCCATCAAGTGATTTTCTCCCCACTGATAAGATTCCTACAGTGAAGAGTGCTCTTGGAGCAGCTGCCCGAGAGACACCTTCTTCCCTGTCCCCAGCACTCAGCAGCAGCCCAGCGCAAGCCCCAAGCCTCACCTCAGCCACCCGCTCCAGGAGGGGCTCCAGCCAGTGCTCGTTGCACTCACAGTGGCTGTCCAGGAACGTCAGGACCTTGGCCTGGGCCGCATCGGCCCCCCGGACCCGCGAGCGCATCAGGCCTGCAGAAGGGATTTCAAAAGCACATCAGGGCATCTGAGAAAAAGGCACAAAACAGCCCATCCAGCACCAGCATCGACACCCCATCCCACTCCCCACCCACAGCTCTGTGGCCCTCTTGCCGGGCAGAGTCTAGTGCAGAGTTGGAGGGCCAGATCGATCCTGCCCTGTGGTCAGCAAGACAGACTTCTGTCAGGATTGCTTTCTCTAAGTTAACTGGAGGATGAGGAAGACAGCTTTCTTAGAACTACCGCCTCCTCAGGAAGGCCTTTTAGGAAACTGAAGGCTCCTGTATCAAGCAACAGAAACGTGGAACTTTTCCAACTACTTTCCTCTGATGCAGCAACCGTTTTCTACTTCATGAGGGTAAGGGAGGTGTTACTCAGACACTTCCGGCGCTGACGGTACGGACTTCAATGGCGAGCATGTAACGCTAAGGATGGTGCAAATGTCTGTCTATCTGAGGCCCACCACAGCCAGAGCACATCAGTGACAAACCCCGGTTGACTGGCTTTCACAGAAAATTAGCTCCACGACCGGTCAAATTACACAATTTCCATACTTGTGATCTGTTAATAATATAGATCTTTCATTAGCACACCAACTCTCATCACAAGGAGCATCTTCGTTACTGGAGGACGTGGTCAGAAGGGGCTTTTGCTGTGGGCGCTGGGCTTTTCACACTATCCCCTGCCCTAATTACCGGTGGTTTTGCTTTGCACAATTTGTTACCCATCGCCAACTGCGGTCTGGAAGCAAGAGGATTCTCCTTCTGACGTATGAGCAGAGGGCTGGGAGGAGCCTAACGCTACATCACAAGCCGGTGTCATTCCCCTCACTTCATCTTATCATACGGGCAGGGTTATCACCTCATGTCACCTCGCATCATCACAAGAAGGGTGAGGACAGAATGATAAGATATTCTGAGAGAGACAGACCACATTCAGGTCACTTATACAGTCTAGTTATAACTGTTCTACTTTTTACTAGTTATTATGGTTAATCTCTTCCTCTGCCTAATGTATAACTTGATCTTTGTTGGAGATACACGTGTACAGGGAAGAACATAGTTTACATAGGGTCTCTTACTATCTGCGGTTTTAGGTGCCCACTGAGAGTCTTGGAAGGCATTCCTATAGATAAGGGGGCATATCTGCATATGAAGATGCTGTGACTATTCATAGCCCGTGAGGACAGTGTTTTCAAGTTCCTTTATACAGAGTAGTCAAAACGGGTTTTCAGTGAGTCTTCTAGATCTGCACACTACGGGAGAGAAAAAGATAAAGGCTTCTAGATCTGGGAATTGCAAAGTCAGGAGTCTTAGCTTGTACTAGGTGAGCAGTTGCTCAGAGAAGAGTTATAAACTCTGACCAACATTGTAAAAGCAAGTATTGGCAAGGTCCAGGAGCAGCAAGAAGCAGGCAGAAACTGGAGGGGATCCAATCCTTGAAAGAAGGAAATCACACAGAGCAAAGCCCAGGTGTGTGCGCGGTGTCTCCCGAGGCTGCGCTACGACCCACTGCAACACAGCCTTTATGGCAGGGGTGTCAGAGGACAGAGTCAGGGTTTCTAGAGCGGCTAGAAGCTGGAGGAGGAGACCCCGGAAAGGAGGTTGGTCAGTCCCAAACCTGGGACAACCTCCCTGCACATCCTCAGCTGACTCCGGGACTTTAGGCACAGGGAAGACCCCGCTGCGTCCGTGAAAAGCAACAATCAGAAGGCAGAGAGAACGGAGACTTCAGCCGGTAACCACCACAGGGACACAACGCTTGGCACATGGTGTCCACCATGTTAGGAAGGCATGGTCATCGTTGAGGCCCTCCAGCTGATTCCAATAAGCAGCCGAAGTCACCGGTACAATAAAATCCCCACTGAACAACCCTAAGACTGTTGTTTGCTGCCATCATATTTCTTGCAACTGGTTTTCTCTGACATCTAGTAGCATGGCTAAGTGCTTGGACAGATGTTCAAATGTGTGGGAAATATACATCCACACACGGCCGCCCCAGTGCACATGTGCATCCTGCGCGTGCGTTTTCTCACTCAACATCACACACTTCATTTGCTGCTTCCAGGCTGCCTTCCCACACTCTGCCTTCCCACGGCGGCCCTTCGCTATCCCTTTCCAAAACAGAGCGTCAACTCGCATCCTTACCCAAATGAACATCCTAGCTTAAAGCACTCAGAGGCACCGAGGTCTAAGGTTCAAGGCACCCTTGACAGGGCCAGCAAGTGATTTCTCAGCTACAAAATGCCGACATGAGAAATAATTTCTTTCTTTTTCCTCCTCCTCCTCTTCTTTTTTTTTTCCTTCCCTTGTGCTAGCCGTCACTTTGGGTTTAAATTCAAAAAGTTATCATGCAGTTTGTTTGGGGGGGGGCGGGCAAATGGAATGCAAGATTTTGGTTTGATCTCAAGGTGTTGGCTTATTTGAAGTTGGGAGACAGATGTGAGTCCAGCACAGAGCTTGCCAAGGGCAAGGCTGATGCCACGGTGTATGTACCTTGAACATGCAGAATGATGATCTTGGGTGGTTAAAACATGGTGCTGGTGGCACTGTCCTAACAGGCTCAATCACTTTATCGCTAATGAAAGTCTTTGTAAGATGAACTGCACATTTGGCTCCAGCTGGACTGCACAGGGAGCCGGAGGAAAGAGTCTACACTGATCAGGGAATACGACCACCACTCCAGGACCAAGAGTCATCCTCAGATAACCAAAATGGCATGTGTACACCCGTGCCATTTTCCGACACCGAAGGATTTCTCTGGACTCTGGAGGAGCCTAGAATCCAGTCACCGAGCCTTCCAAACAGCACCGATACGCTGGATGTTAATCACGTTGTGGTTTTAGCCTTCTTTCCCAACACTTCAGAGTTAACTCCCCCCCCTTAGCGTCTCACTATAACTGCCAATAACGTGGACTGGATGAACCCAGCTCTGGCAGACAAGACTGACAGCAGGTTTTGAGGCTGACATTTGCAAAATGCAATAAGCATGTAAGTGCAGCACTACCTCCCTTTTTGGGATGGTTCACCTTCAGCAGGCTGTCAAACTTGAATCTGTTATTTTATCAGATGCCTGGAGCATGGAGTCATTCAACTTCTCATTGCCAAATCTTTGTTTTTCTTCTCAACCCTAGTACTCCAGGGACTGAGAAGACTTCCTAGGTTGTAAAGGGAAGGGAGGCGCCAATGTTCTAAATACATAAATAAAAAAGTGGCTTGAACTCTTGCCCTAGTATACAAACAATTTCAATTAGGCTTTGAATGCCGTCCCTAGGCTTTGCGGGGAGAGGGGTCCCCAGAGGCTCCCGTAGAGAGAGACAGACAAAAGAGACTGCAAAGTTAATTATTCTTTTATCTGAAGTGTTTTGGGCTCGGGAAACGTCAGAATTCCACCGTCTTGGTATTGAATTAAGGAAAGAGTCTTACCTTCTCGCCGATCATTTCTGAGAACACGCACCTTCTCAATTTTCCCCAAGAGAGCCCCGTCCTCCGCTAGGGAAAGAAAGAAGCGTTTGGAACCTCGTTGACAAGGCCTCTGTAGTCAAGTATTGTGGTTCCCCAGTCATCTGTGGGTGGAAGATCTCCCAGGGCATCAAAGAGGCGCCTCTCCTTCCACAGCCCTGATTTCTGACCTTTCCAGGCACTGAGGAAGGAGGGGCCCAGGAGCAGGGCCACCGAGGGGCAGGTCCGTCCCGGTACTCACGATCATTGCTGTAATCATCCACCAAGATGATCTCTCTGATGAGGTGGGGCGGGCTTTTCTTAAGCACACTGAGGAAACAGAAAGATCCAGGTTGGGGCACCTGGGTGGCTCGGTTGATTGAGCATCCGACTTCGGCTCAGGTCATGATCTCACGGTTTGTGGGTTCGAGCCCCACATCGGGCTCTGTGCTGAGAGCTCAGAGCCTGGAGCCTGCTTCCCAGTCTGTGTCTCCCTCTCTCTCTGGGCCCCCTCTGCCTGTGCTCTCTCTCTCTCAAAAATAAATAAATATTTTTAAAAAAGAAAGAAAGAAAGGTAAAGGTTGGAGGCCTTGTAGGGGATTCGCATGTGCTGGTCCCAATCCATGGCTGGAGAAGACATCCACAAGCCACTCCTTGTGCTGCAGTCAGGTGACCCGTCTGACCCTCCCAGCAGGCAGCTGCGGCGGGGTGCACTGGGGACACAAGCCGTGTCCCACATCCCTGCTGGGGAATGCGGCCCACATGGTGGCACTGCCCTCACCTGACCACTGTCCTCAGCAAGGCCGACCTGGCTTCGTTGTGGAACGTGATCACCACGCTGGTGGCCGGCAGGTCCACCCGCCACTGCTTCCGCTGACACCTGGGGAGAGAGAGCGTGCCCTGAGCACACCTGGCCCCGCCATGGAGAGAGGCCCTGGAGGGCACGAGCCCCAGGTCCCGCGGGGGACGGACGCTCCCGGGTGAACCTGCTATCTGCAGAAGGGACTGGCCTATTCTGAGAGACGATGACAACAGGACATAAGGAAACAGAAGAACACGACTGGAGTTACATTTTCAAAGATGATTTCAGCGAAAAGTAACATATTGAGAACATCTTTGGAACGCCGAGGGGGAAGAAAAGCATGTTTTAAAACAGCGAAGTCCCTTTTATTCCCACATGCGGACACACCTCTAGAGATGCGCTTTTCACAACTTGCAGCGGTTACTTCTGAGGGGTGGCACCGGCTGCGAGCTGCTGTTCTTTTCTTGTCTCTCCGGCAAGCACGTGGGGCCCCTGCGGTTCTTGGCCAAGCTGCATCTGGAGCCTGGCTCTGTCCCGACTGCTCTCCCCACCCCCCCCACCTCAGGGCGGCAGGGACACACGCTTGACACCCTGCCAGCCAGTCTCCCAACAACGTAGACGCAGTGGCGCAGGGCGAGGGGAGGGCCCCTGGGAAACTGTCCGTGGCCACCCTCACGTGCCGCTGGAAGGAGCCCCTGCTGAATGAAGTCAATCCAGGGACCACGGATAAGCTCTGGGCAGATAGAAACAAGTCCCTTCTCCAGGCTGGTCTCCCCAGACAGACGTAAGACCCCAAGGGCACAGGATGGCCGCGTTAAAACACAGGATGCTGCAGCTCTTGGTTGAAGATGCTAACATATCACACGCTAGAGACAGAAACGACCCATCGGGGTGGATCCGGCCCAGCAGAAGCCGTCACAAGGGACCTTTCAGGGCAGGCTCCTTGGGCGTGGAGAACAGGCCGGCATAAAGGTGATGGTTCTAGAGAGAGCATCCAGGGAGGGCTCACAGCCTGCCAGGACGCTGGCAACACTCAGGCCGTCACCAAAATGAAGGCACCATTGACAGCCGCTTGGTGGAAAGGCTGGTAAGACAGGAAAGCATCTCTGCCCCTGCTCCTCTGCGGGGAAGGGCAGGGGTGGGGGGACAGAGGATCTGAATCAGGCTCTGCGCTGACAGGCTGACGGCAGCAAACTCGATGTGGGGCTCGGACTCACAAACTGCGAGATCAAGACCTGAGCTGAAGTCGGATCTCAACCGACTGAGCCACCCAGGCGCCCCTTGACCAGTCTTGCTAATACCCAAGGTCCAAAGAGTGCAAAAGTTTTGCCAGGAGCCGCTAGGAGGGTAGGAACCTGTCGTTGGCCCCCACAATGAGGTCCCTCCAGCCTGGCCTCTGTGACAGCTAAGAAACCTTCCACGAAGCCGGTACATTTGAAGCACTTTGACTTCCTGTTAGCTCTTCCTTCATGCGGTCTACCGCAGCAGTGAGTGATGGGCTTCCAGAATTAAAGGTATCTATCTTAAATGGCAACTCAGTGGGAAAAGAAGTCCGATTAAAAAAAAAGTCTTTGGGGTGCCTGGGTGGCTCAGTTGTTTGAGCATCCAACTTTGGCTCAGGTCATGATCTCACGGTCTGTGAGTTCGAGCCCTGCATTGGGCTTGGTGCTGAGAGCTCCGAGCCTGGAGCCTGCTTCAGATTCTGTGTCTCCCTCTCTCTCTGCCCCTCCCATGATCATGCTCTGTCTCTCTCTGTCTCTCAATGATAAATAAATGTTAAAATATTTTTTTAAAAAATCTTTAGAGCCCAGCCACGGCTAAAAGCATGTAAGCAGTGAAGGACTGAAGTGAACGTGCAAGTAATTCATGGACAAGGGCCAGCCACACGAATGGGTCCATCTGATAGGAAAACGGTCAACAGTCACTAAATTTCCCTCACAACTGGGCAAGTGACTTCCAAGAAGCAAATTCTGCAAAGGAGCAGAAAAGCAGTGCGATTAAAAAGCAATTAGGTCAGCATCACGAAATGGGCTTCTTTTGTTTATTTTGGTTTATCTGGATAGCCTGATTTTAATTACTCATGAAGACACTGCATAGCATACCGGTCATGTGTCTGGGGGGGAATGCATTCTGGAATTAATATTGTACCTCATTATGGCTCCTGACACCTAAGTCTTCAATGACAAGTAGACAGATAGGCTGGTTTTGTTCTTTTTTCCTTTTCTTTCCAAGAATTAGCCAATTGTCGGGATGAAGGAAGGAAGGACGCGCAAGGTTCAGCTGTAAAATTACTGAAGGCTGCCGTTCCGCAGAACGCAATCCGCAGCGCTAATGAGTCAGAACTCGCATTCGGAGGGTACTCCCCTCTGCAGTGAGGTCCCTCCCAACACAGCGCCAGGTGCTGAGCTAAGCAGGTTGCGCCCCGACTTACTGAGCGGGTGGCCACGGCCATGCCAGGATTAAAACCGGGAAGCACTTTTTTATGCCCAAATCATAGTCTACTTAACCGATCCGATCATGTCCTATTCTCCCAGGCTGCTGTTCTCTCTGGGGCCTCCTTCTCCATGGGCACTGTGAGGTCTCATGGGGCTCTGGCAACATTTTTCAGAACACAAAAGGGCTGCTGTATTCACGTAATTTTATTAAAACTCCTCTATATGTCCACAAGGCACCACGTTTTGCTAGGATTTGGCAATCAGGACATTTAAAAGGCATCCCATTTTTTTTAAGTTTATTAATTTATTTTTGAGAGCGAGAAAGAGAGGAACAGAGAGGGAGAGGGAGAGAATCCTAAGCAGGCTCCACATTGTCCACACAGAGCCTGGCAACAGGGCTTGAACTCATGAACCATGAGATCATGACCTGAGTCGAAATCAAGGGTCTGACGCTGAACCAACTGAGCCACCCAGGCGCCCCAACGTATCCCACTTTTCAAGGCAAAGGGCTAACAAGCAAAAACAGAAATATCTTACAACCCATGAGTTCACAGTGGATGTGTATACGGACATGGATGAATTTAGATCCAAACTCCTCACGCTGAGCCAAGAGGCGTAGGGGTGGGGGGAGGGGGGGCAGGGAGTGAAGAATTTCTTTAGATAGAAACGGAATATATCTTGCATTTAAAGAGTCCCCTCCTTGCCAAGTAGTCTTCACTACTCCAGAGCGAGTGAAAGAAGGGCTGATATCGAAGCTCCCCAGGGGAGCTGGCTGCTTGAGCTTTCTTTGGGAAAGGACTACACACTGCACATTATGTCAAGTCTGAGGCAGGGAGAGTGTCAGCCAGCTCGGGGCTCCGGCTGATACGAGCTGGAAGTGGCCTGAAGCAGAGGACACGAGACAGGGCTCTGAGTCAGGGGTTGTGGACTGGAGCTCGCTGGAGTCTCCTGGGTCCACTACTGAACAGGTCATCCTGGTAACTTCCTGTCTGGTCAAACAAACTTTAAAAACTGGAGACAGAGGGGTTTTTTGTTTTTGTTTTTTTAAGTCCTTAATTCAGTTTTCAATTTCTCTGAGACCCCATGGCTGTCAAGATCTGAACTCGTGATTGGCTGGAAATGGACAAAAATAATGGCCCACCTCAACCGCACTGTGCTCCTGAGCTCTTCAGGGTGAGAGGGGATTTGTCTCTGGGGCTGACTCCTCCTGATGCAGGTGTTATATTGCGGTTGGTCACAAACTGGATCAAAGCAGCAAATGCACTGGGAAGCTAGAGGCTCTGGGTAATGATGCGGAGGATTAATAAGGGATGTTTTCTACGCCGCCCCCAGCATGCCACCTGCTCACTGTCCCCCAGCTGGTCTAGTCTTTCCGCAAAAGGCCTGCGGTAACCTTGGTTACTGACTGTCATCTGTGAAGATGGCCCTCATCATCTTGCATGGTTGTTGGGAGAATCAAATACAAACCTATGGGGAAAAAAGCTTGAAAAGGAGAAAGGTCACTAACTGTAATGCAGGGTAATCACAGGTGTTGGTGGCGGTGTGTCTTCGGTGCCTGCCGTCGCCACGTGGAGATTAGTGTGTCCTTTTCTCTAGTAACCTGCAGCTGAGGCTGGTGAGCTGGGCAGGGGACAGACAAATGCACGGGACAGTCTAAGCAAGGAAGGTGTCATCACTTGGTGGGAGAAGCGTTCCCAGGCCCCTGAGGAAAGCTCAGCGGATAGAATGACAAGGGGATGGAGAAGCAGGCTTTGGTAAAAGAGAGTTCCAGAACTTCTACAAGGTGCAGAGCAAGGTCACACTTCCTGTGAGATGGGCATGACGGGCAAGGTAAGGTCATGGGAATGAAGGCACACCGGGTGAATGTGCCCCATCTCCCTGAAATGCCCATTCAACTCAGATTTTATTAGGAAAATACTGAGCAACTCAATTGATGAGTCGCTAATTTAGCAATTAAATTAGTAATTAAGCATCATTCGATGTTAGCATAAAGACAGGTGTCTATTATGGAAGAGACAGGATATATACACCCTTTCAAACAAAGGAGCAAAGGTAAAAGCCGTGTCAAGCTCACAGAGGCATTTTCTGGGCGTCCGGCACTGTCTCCTGTGAAGCTGGCAGGACACGTCCAGCCAGTCCCTTGAGAGGAGTGCGCAGACCCCAGGACCTTGAGCATTTGACACACAGCCCGTGTTCTGACCGTAAGCTGGGAGTCTGGTGTAGGAGGAATTTGCTGGCAACAGGGGCTTGAATGGTTAGTTTCTGCAGCACACACTGTACTGTGTGCCCACTGGCTGCCTTCCGGCCACGGCTCTGCTTCCCGTGCTGCAGCTCAAGGGGAAAAAGCACCAGGCTGAGGCAAGGCCATGGTCTACTTCAAGGTTCTGGATGCTGTCATATGTATTTCTCTTTACAGGTTACGAAGTCGGCATCCTGGGTTCATTCAATCTGCAAGTGTAGTTCGAGTCTGCCCCTGGGAGACAAATCTAGCTCTGGTTTGCAGACCGTGAAACGAAGCGAAGGGAGGAGGGAAGCTTCCGCTCTTGGCTTTGCAAAGCTAAGGGTCCAGCCTTGGACCACGATGTGCTCACCGTGGCCTCCTGGGAAGAGGGAAGCAGCCTGATCTTTCCCCGGCAGCCTCACCCCCAGCGTGCATGCGGAGAATTTTGTACCTACGACCTAGAGAGCATCACACCAGCATTGGCGCGCCCCTCCACTCAGCTTTAGTGATTGTGTTTTACAACACTAGCATGTGACAGGCAGGACTTCGGGTCCCTCTGTGTCCTTCCCACCTCAACCCCATCTTTGCCAGGGGGGACCACCATCCTGAATGTGGTACTTCACTGCATATGTTTTTAATCAACTCCGATGTCTGTATATTCATAAATCATACGCCAGTACTGTTCTGCATATATTTAAATGTTTATGTAAGGGGGACACTGCCCCGTGATTCGCCTTTGGCGCCTTCTGGGAACACACCGGCTTTGATACACGCAGCTCTGTTTATTTCATTCACGCTCTCCACTGTAAAGCTGTCCACGTGGGCACACGCCACCCGTGTCCCTCCTCTGCTGATGGCCAGCTCCCCCCGTTAGGAAGAACACAGCAGCAGACGCTGTCTTCCTACCCACGTGAGAAAGCTTCTTGGCATTCAGTCCCCACTGTGGCACTGCCAGTCACAGATGATGTCCATCTTCAACTGAACTTGAGATGGCCAGTTGCTCTCAATCACGGCTGTTGACAGTCTCAGGCCTGCTTACGAGGCCCGCAGTTCAGGTGGCTCCACAGTCGGACTCCCTTGGCATCACCAGAGCGTTTTATGTGGCCAGGCGACTGGTAGGAAACCGCTGCTCAGGATCCCAGTGGTTATTTCCCCAGTTAGTAGAGAGAGGCTGCGCGTCTTTCCATGTGTGTGTAAGCTGACGGGAGTGTTTCGTCCGTTAATTGCCAGCTCGTAGTTTTTGTCTGCTGTTTGATGAGATTCTTACCTCACTGTTACTTGATGACAGGAATTTATATATGCTGGACATTATCCTTTGTCAGCCGATATGGACCGTAGGAACCTTTTCCAAGTCTGTGGTAGGTCCCTGAATTCTGTTTGTGACATCTGCTGTCACACATGTTTTAAGTTTGACTTTTCAAACTATGGCCCTGGGGTAACGTTCTGATGACCTAATACATGACTTCTACAACTATATGACTTAATATATTCTTTGTAGATTTTCTTTCAGATGTTTTAACTTGTTTGTTTATTTTATTTAGAGAGAGAGAGAAGGAGAGAGAGAGTGCGCGCACAAGCAGGGGAAAGGCAGAGAGAGACAATCGCAAGCAGGCAGGGCTTGAATCCACAAACTGCGAGATCAGGACTTGAGCCGAAACCAACCAGCTGTACGCTCCACCGACTGAGCCCCCCAGGTGCCCCTGGAGGTTTAAAAACTTTTACAAATACTTAAAAAATTGTTTTTTTAATGTTTTATTTATTTTTAATACAGAGAGACAGAGCATGAGAGGGGGAGGGGCAGAGAGAGGAGACACAGAACCGAAGCAGGCTCCAGGCTCTGAGCTAGCTCTCAGCACAGAGCCCGATGCGGGGCTCGAACCCACGAACGTGAAATCTAACCTGAGCTGAAGTTGGAGGCTTAACCGACTGAGCCACCCAGACACCCCAGCATTTACAAATAAATACTTTAAACATTTACGTTCTCTAACACTCATCTAGGTTTTAAGGAATGGTAGCATGAAGTCATCTCATTTTGTGGATGATTTGTCTCAGAACTGCTTCACAGCTCAGAACTTGCTCCCCGATTTGTAAGGTCAGTGCTGCCACATTGCATTTTTTACATGCAGGCATCTACTGCTGGTCCCTTGTCTGCTCAGTTCGCAGGGCCTTGCCTCCAGCCACGCTGCCTGACCTGGAGCTAAGTCTTCGCATCCCACAAGGCAGGTGGCTTACGTGGGGTCCTTCGAGACACCGGATTGGCTATCCGGGGCCATCCGCCTTTCCTTATGAATTTAAAGACGGGTTCTTGAAGTGTCATGAGGAAAAGAACCATATGACACTGTACTGAATTCACAGATTAATCTGAAGAGAACTGGTGTCTTTGTAATACCGAGTGGGGTTTTTTTTTGGTCCTTCAATTATGTTTTTGTGCTGCGTTGTTTTGTTTTTAAAGTAATCTCTATGCCCAACTTGGGGCTTGAACTCATGACCCCGTGATCAAGAGCTGCGTGCTCCAACAACTAAGCAAGCCGGGCGCCCCCTTCAATTATGTTTTGTACTTTTCTAGTTTTTTCCAGAAAAGTTGTGTACTTCTTTTGTTCAATTTATTCCTAAGGACCCCTACATTATGCTCGCTATGAACAGTGGGATCTATTTTCCCATTTTCTAACAGGCCGGTGCCAGTGTTCAATTTTGCACATGGACGCTGTACGCAGCAGCCTCCCTGAGCTCCTTTCTTAGTTGTTTTGTTTTTTAAAATATTTTTTTAAAAGTTTATTTATTTATTTTGGGAGAGAGAGAGTACATGAGCAGGAGGGAGGCAATAAAGACTTTGTGGGTTCTCTTGAATTTTCCACTAATCAATTCATCCACATGTTATCTTTTTCTTCCTATTTCTTACATCTCTTATGTTTCTTGTCTTAGTAAGGCCCTGGTTATATGACCTACAACATGACAGGCGATTTAGAAAAGGTGGGGGGCTGTTAGAAAACATCCTTACCTCCATCTCATCTTTAATGTACACACAGATTTTCTTTTCTTTGTTTTTAGAGAGAGAGTGCTAGCATGGGTGAGAGGCAGAGGGAAGGAAGGTGGGAGGGAGGGGGAGAGGAGAGAGGAAGAGAGGAAGAGAGGGAGAGAGGGAGAGAGGGAGAGAGGGAGAGGGGGGGGGGAGAGAAAGAGAGAGAGAGAATCAATCCCAAGCAGGCTCCATGCTCAGCACAAAGCCCAACACAGGGCTCGACCTCACGAACCATGACATAATGACCTGAGCCTAGATCAAGAGTTGGATGCTTGAGGCATCTGGGTGGCTCAGTAAGTTAAGCGTCCGACTTCGGCTCAGGTCATGATCTCAGTCTATGGGTTCGAGCCCCATGTCGGGCTCTATGCTGACAGCTCAGAGCCTGGGGCCTGTTTCAGATTCTGTGTCTCCCTCTCTCTCTCTGTCCATTCCCTGCTCATGCTCTGTCTCTGTCTCAAAAAATATACATTAAAAAAAAAAAGCTTGATGCTTCACTGAGACACTCAGGCGCCCCTAGATTTTCATCATTAAGCATAATATTTCCTGGAGATGTTTTAGAGATAACCTTTAATTAGGTTAAGCAAATTCCCTTATAAATGCTGTATTTCACTGACTTTTTTTCCTCTTGTATCTATTAAAATGATCATATAGCTTTTCTTCTTTAATGCATTGAGAAGGTAAATTGTATTAATCTAGTTTCTGTGGCTCATTCTTGTTTCCCGAAATAAACTCTAACTGGCTATGATTGTTTATTTAGAGCTGCATTAGATTTGCCAGTATCTGGTTGAGATCTTTTGAATCAACAATGTAATGGTGATTGGTCACGAGTTTCTCTTCTTATACTTCCCTTTTCCCATCTCATAGCAAGACGCTCCTGCCCTCACAAGGTGTACAGGACAGATTCCCTCTTCTTTTATTCTTTAAACTCATCTGCGGTTTATGGAAACCCACCCAAGCCGTGAATGTGGGGAAGGCAAACTTTTCATTGCCCCAATGTTCTTTCATGGCTTGTATTAATTCATATTTATAATTTCTTAAGTGATTCTGGTAATTTCCACATTCCTAAAAAACTATTCCATAGAAGTCTGTAACATTTATTTGCATAGAAGAGTACTTACAATGTTCTTCTGGTCATTACAATCTGTACTGTATTTATAACAATGACTGTGCTTCTCTTTCTAATACTACTTTATCATGGTTTTTCTTTACTTTGGTTAATCCATATTCTTGGAAATTTCTATTTTTTGAAGATCAAGTTTTATATAATCCTATTTTTTTTCTAGATCATTACATTTTTCTGTTTCCTGCACTATGTCCTTCCTTCTGCTGTTAAGGTTTTTTTGCCCCATTGTTTTTGTCTACCTCCCAAGGTCACAGAGTAGGCCTGGGTTACCCTGTGGGACAAACAGGTGGCTTCAAAGCCAGTCAAATTCCCTAGAGAGAAAGACAAAGGCAGCTCTGTGCTCAACCAAGAGAAGGAGGGTGACATGGGGAGAGGAGGGGCCTTAGGCGTGCCAATCGGCTAAGTCCAGGAAAGAGCGACGGGGCACAGGACTCCATGCTATGCCGAGGTGCACACCTAGGCTGGGCCCCGGGGAGACAGGGCCACAGAGGGAGTCCTGAGGCCGCTCTGACCGCAGTCTCTCCAGCAGACCCAGCACCTGAAGTGCACCGACCTCCACGCACACCTCTGGGGCCGGGGGCAGGGGGTGCCCAGCCAGGAGAACCTGTGTGAGGGTCAGGTTCAGAGGGCAAAGGCAGAATGTTTCAGAAACTCTGAAATAGATGAAAACAGATCCTGTCACTTCCCAGCCCTGTGCTCTCTGCTTGTGTACGGAGGGAGTGTGTGTGGCGGGGGTGGGGGTGGGGGGGATGTTAACACACAGGCCACTGGGAGGAAGGCTCTCAACAGCAGGTGACCCCAAACAGGCCCTGAATGTGCATCCGTCCCCCAGCTCTCACCCACAGAGACCATTTCCACGAGGGGCAGAGGGAGAGGGAGAGAGAGAATCCCAAGCAGACTCCATGCTGTCAGCACCGAGCCCGACCGGGACTCGATCTCAGGAACCATGAGATCATGACCTGAGCCGAAACCAAGACGCTTAACCGACTGAGCCTCCCAGGCAACCCCAGAAGAGCCTATTAAAAAGTAGATGCCAACCCCCCCCACCCCAAGTAAGTCTGAGTGATGCCTGAGAATCTGATTTCAGAAGCTCCCTTTTCCCCAAGATGCTGATGCAGGCTGTTCTAAGGCCTCATTTTAGGAAAGTTTGCCGAAGATTGAGGGACAGTGATCCTCCACCACGGAGCCGTAACTAGACTCATTTGAAGAGCTCTGGAATTAAACATGGAATTCTGATACGGACCACACAGCACAGAGGTTAAAAACCGCTTCTCCAGAAGACTGTGGGTTCCCCTTCCCCCTCCCCCCGAGTCCCGGTGTCCGTCCTGTAAGGACCCCGCCTGTGCTCTGCTCCTGGCACTCCTCCACGGCTCGAAGCATGACATTTAGGAGAGTCGAGTGTGAGCCGTTTGGAGTAAGGCTCCAGCATGTCCCAGGCCCTGCGGGTCAAGACCTGGCCCATGCCTGAGGCCTGGACTCACAACAAGAGGTGGGCGGGCCTCGAAACAGACCGTGTCCTCCACCTGCAGAGCATGAATAACATTCGCAGGACAAGCGCGATGGGTGCATCCTTCACCCACAGAGGTCAGCCTGCCGTGGCCATGTTCTTGGTGTGTTTTGTGACGGAGCTCCAGAAGGCTGGACAGATCATGGGGTAGAATGGGTATTAGAAATGGAACAGAAGAAAACAGTGAAAAGGAAGAAGAGAAAAAAAAAAAAGAAGCAAGCCAAATACCTCTTGCATAATGTTCATTTAATTAAAACACACTCTTAGTCATTCTCCAAACAGTGATAATGGCATAATATTCCACCTAATCAACTAATTTCTGATCTGTCCTAAGAGCTAGAGAGCTTAGTCTACAGAGGTCTTTTAAAGCGGAAGAGAACCAAATCCTAAGACATTTAGAAACCTCTACACGACCCATCTGAAATTAAGCTTCTTAAAAATCTAGTTGGCAGGAGATCTGAATAATTCCCATTAATCACCACGGGTTTGTCTCGCTTTGAAATTATGAGTCTAAAACAGCCCCTGCCTCCTGCAGGGTCTCATATTCCGTACTGCATTGTGAAACGGGAGCGTGTTCGAAAACATAATATTTACCCTTGCTAGGATGCCAGAAGCTCGAACCAATTTGATCCCTGACCCTCCCCGGAGTCTCTGATACCCCTGGAAAAACAAGGGCTCCGGAGACCAGAGGGCATACATGTCAGGGCGGGTGGGGGCCAGGACGAGCACAGTTTTGGCCCACCAAACCGTCTAGGCTCAGCACTGGCCATGGGGAGGGCGGCCCGGACCAGACGCACGAGAGCTCTCCTCCTGCGCCGTCGTATGGAACAGGCCTATTCCCGAGTTCAGAGGGTATCGTCCACCCTGCACTGCCCCAGCTGCACAGACACTACATGGTAACTGAGAACTTTCTCAGGAATCGAGAGCTACTGTGAGCGGCCCCGGCCATGGCCCCCCTGAGCTTCATCAAGCGTCCGAGAACACTCCAGCCATCGCCTGCTGCCCGGGCAGGAAGCCAGCGTGGAGGCAGAAAGCGCAGGACTGGAAACGATCCTGCCTCGGGGTGCCAGGGAAGACGGGACGGGAGCCCATGCTGTGCATCACACAGGAAGAACCGTGTGCTCCATTTCTCGTCCCTGGCCCCGCCTCCAGGGGCACGAGGCACCCACCGTTCGGCTCAACTCCACCAACTCTGCTCCCGATGGCCATCACCTTCCTCCCTGATAACGTGAACTCCAGCTTCCAAGCTGCCGAGGATTTAGTTTGTATCTTCACTGCTCTGCCAAGAGATGTGCTTTTATTTTTCTCTGCTCCCCATGGTTTCGAAGTGCCTAATCTTTAGGGGTTATTCAGGCAGTTGGTTTTCTTTTCTACCCTGTATCTTTCTCTCTAGCCGTCACTGCAAAATTTGGGCCAAACAATGGAGTTCAGGTGGCCAGGGAGCAGGGGTCTGATGTCTGAAACTTGGTAGGAGAAAGCTGTGTCCTGTCAAGGATGGTGTCTGAAGGGACCACCCTTTTCTTTTTTTTTAATGTTCTTTTAAAAAAAAATTTTTTTTTTTTGAGAGACAGAGAGAGACAGCACAAGCAGGGGAGGGTCAGAGAGAGAGAGAGAGACACAGAATCTAAAACAGGGTCCAGGCTCAGAGCTGTCAGCACAGAGCCCGACGCGGGGCACGAACCCACAAAGCATGAGATCATGACCTGAGCCAAAGTTGGACACTTAACTGACAGAGCCACCCAGGCACCCCAGGGACCACCCTTTTCAAAGACACCATTAACTGCTCTATGTTGTTGACTGTTGGACAAAGGTCAACGGGTCAGATAATGAAACCATTACCAGTAATCAGAGGTGTGGTGGAGCCATTCCCTCACAAAGCGGAAGGTAAACATCTCCCGTAGGTCCCTGGACAAGTATAAGAACCTAACCCTAATGTAACAGGTCCCCTACGCTAATGGCCCCTTGATCCTGGCTACCGGTGTTCTGCAGAGAGAACGTGACGCCCAGCGTCTGCCTCGGCACGGCCTGTTCCCATTTTTTCCAAACAACGTCGGGATAATTTGTTTGCTTGTGTCAAATGTAACAGTAGTTTCTGGAATCTCAGGGGAAAAAACATCAGCTTCTGGTTGGTGACAGAATGGTAGGTTATGGTGAAGAATGATAAGGTTATCTGGACCCTGACAGTTTTTATGTGTATGCTCAGTCCTGCTGAGGCTACAGATCTGTGGGATGCTTCTCCGCAAACCTGAAGAAGGGTAGTGCAAAAATCACCCTCTCTTGCTCCTTGTCAAGTCCTTGAGGTAAGTCCCTATTGGCCCAAGACAAACTCATTTTCCTAGCCTCGGTCATGGTTGCAAACAGCCATGACTTGGTTCTGGCCCACAGACTATACCAGAAGGTCTGCTGGGCAGGCTTCCAGAAAAGCAGTAAGCTGCTGAAGAAAAGCCCACTTTGGACCTCCTTACTTCCTGCCTTCAAAGTGATCCTGACGGACAGAGCTATGGCAGCCTTTTTACAATTAGAAGGCAAAGGATGAGGCTGAAAAAATACTGAAATATGGTGGTGAGGAAATCGCAAAGTTTTGAGTCCACTTGAAGCCTTAGAGGGTCACCTCCAGACTTCTTAAATAATTTAATAAAATGCATTTTGCTTAAAGTACTCTGACTGATACGACACAATAAATGAACACAAGCAGAAGGGCTATGGGCTTCTCGGTGAGAATACTAACAGAAAACAATGCAACAAAGTACACAGAGTTTCAAAATAAGGCCTCGCACTAGAATTCTGTGCACTGTGAATTTATCAGTTGAACACAAAGGGAGTGGAAAGATTCTCAGGTGAGCAAGCCCACTCAGTGGTTCAGTTATCTGAGCTGCCTGAAAATAGATTTGAAGGTCTACTTTAAAATAAATAATAAAAAATAAATACATAAAAACCAAGACTCACCTCGGCATGATATGGCAGGATGCATGAAAACGACTTCAGCAGCATGTATGGTCTAACAGGCTTTATAAATATGGTTATGCAAATAAAAATTGCTTAAGAGATCGTTATATAAAATAGAACTTATTAAGTGATCCTATAAAATGATTTTAACAATAATCTGTGTCAAATTCCAGATACATCAACCCAATCAGAAAGTGAGTGGGAGATTAATTCTTTACCTGAAAACACATACGGTTTTATTCTTGGCAATAAACCAAAGTTCCTTTAATTTCTGTGGTTTTGTTGAACTTTTTTTTTTACACACCCAATGCAGAGCCTGAACTCCCACTCCTGATATCAGGACGTGAGCAGCGATCAAGCGTTGGAGGCCTAACCGCCTGAGCCACCCAGGCGCCCCGGTGAACTTTTACAAACATGTAAAGTTGCAATTAGTTGACTCCCAGGTAGGAAACAACTTTCCATGTAGGAGGAAAAACAACTGACAGAACAAAAAGACCAGCAAAGGCAAGCACAACATGTTTTCCACTTAAGAGAAGAAAAGAAAGTGGTGGGAAAAGCATGCATGAAAAAAAAAAAAACAGAATGACATAAAACATCAGAGAACAGATCTACTGTGAAAATGGCAAAGTGTTCTATTACACTCAGACCATCAGGTTGGCCTAAAAATACAGTACTAGGCTTACAAAAGACAAACCTTAGTCAACATGACACCGGCACAGAAAGAAGGTAAAATTATATCAAGAATAAGCAAAATAAAGAGATTAATATGTTAAAAAATAAGATGCCTGGCAAAACAGAAAAACATTGGGTGAAATGCCAGAGGGTAATTTTATGTTAATAAAGGTATAATCCATCATGAGTACACAATTTCTAGGTTCCGAATCACAGTATTCAAATGTATCAAGCAAATACTCTTAGAAATAAGCAAATAAGCAGAAACTCATAGAACTGTGGTAGGAGCGTCAAACTCCTTCTATCAAGTAGACAATAATAAAGATCAGGAAAGTCTGAATGCAATTAATCCCCTTGGTTGAACAGGTAAATTTTGAACTTTGAAACAATTAGAGATATTATTGGCCTTAAAAAAACAACCACCACCACCATCATGAGATATTTATAGAAACGAGAAGGGAAGGCTGTAGCCTCTGGAGTCAGGCTGCAGGAGTTCAGACTCTACCAACCCTGAGTTATGCAACCTTGTAGATTCTGCTTCTTCACATATAAACCCGCAGGACTAGGTGGAGTACCCACTTCAGAGCTGTTGCAGGAATGACATGAATAAATGGCTATAAAGTGCTGAGCGTGACATCAGGGAACGAAAAACACCACTGCACAGAGCACCACCGCTGGCACCGATCTCTGATCTCCCACCCCAAATAAAGCCTTCTGTACCCGCCAAGTCAAATCACCAGTCCCGTAATGTCTGACTACACGGCAACACAGTGAAGGAAAGAAAGAAAGAAAAGCACAAGAAGACACCTTACGTTTAAACAGGTACAAAAGAAAAGAAAATACATCGATTTCTTATAATTTTGAAACTCTCTCAGAAATACGCATGGTATTGAAAAAGAAACCAAAAGAATTCCAGAAGAGTGAGAAATAACACTTAGGTCACTGATAAGTAGGTTTAAACTTAATGAAAATTACAGTGCTACATTTTGTAATAGGGGAAATTCAGCCAAAGCTTCATTCTTTAAACAAGTGTAACAGATGTGAAATACACATTAGATTCTGATGGGGGGGGGGCGGGAGGGAAGAAAATACAAAGTAACATAGGCTGCCCTGAATATACTACATAAACAGAGAAGCAAATAAACAGATACTAGAATTTATATAAAATCCCAGCACTTGGTTCCTAAGGATGAAAGGAAGAAAGAGTAAAAGGCAAAGAAGAGGATTAAACGGAAAAACCCAGAGAGACAAACCCCAGGCATTTCTAAACAAAAAAAAGATTTAAGTGCATATGCACACAACACTATGCCAATAGGTTTGAAAAGTGAAGCTTATGATCTTCTGGGAAGATATAAATTATCAAAATTAATTCAAGTACAACATAGATAAATGTACCATATGTCAACATTCAAGGAAGCATTTTAAAAAGTCATCAAAGGACTACTTTGAGTCAAGCAAAAACAGTTTTAGGTTTAGATGACTTTTGTAGGTGAATTTCAAGAAACAATTCCTTTGTAAATAAATTTTTCTTAAGCATCTTTTTTACAAAGACAATTGCTCTAAAATGCATTTTACAAAGTTAGCCTAAACACGAAGCCAAAACCAGATGAAGGGAAGGGAGGGTGGGGGGAGGAGAGCGCGAGGGAAACCACAGATAATTTCAATTATGGATCTGAATCCAAAACCTAAAATAAAGTAGTAGCCAAACCCTGCAATATATGGAATACATCCTGGTAGATTCTCAGAACCGAGTCATACACTGACATTTAAGACAGGACTTCCTTTCAAGGGAGTGGGCAAAAAAGGCTGTTCAAAAATACCCCCAACACTGTTGGCATTAAAAATGAAACGAAACTATCCTCACTTCCGTCACCAGAGAATTAGCTAAATAAACATAAAATGGAATCTACATAAAGCCCTGAAAAATGAAAGCTATATTTAAAGTGTTTCCTATGGATCACCGAGTGAAAAGAAGCAGAATGCCAAACAGCAAATACAGCACCGTATTGTTATATAATGACCTGCACCTTGCTATCAGGGGACGTAAGAGACAGAGGAAGGTCACTCACAAGAATGCTAATGCTGGTCACTGTCTACTGAGATTTTTAGAGAAGGTTAATTCCTTTTAACCCTTTGGTAGGATCTCCTTTTCTGGAGTGTGGGGTACACAACAAGCAGGTATCTATTTTTAACAGCTATTATCAAAAGAAACTGTTTAAGAAGCTGGGTGTCTTCTGGGTGGGTCTGCTACCAACTGTCCCATGCGAGGTAGAGCAGCTCTTTTGTGCGAATCACTACTGTTTAGATGAAACAGGGACAGATTTCAGAGACTGTGAGCTACTCTCTGCTTCAGATGCAGTTTGCCAACAACAGCATCTGGCTGTCACCAGCAGCAGCAGCAGCAGCAGTAGCAGCAGCAGCACTGTCGTCCATGTCTTACTCTGGGCTTCTCGGGGTTGGTGCTGCTTCGACCCCAGAATGGACAAATCCTAGGGTCCTCTTCCCCTCAGGAGGCTATGACAAAGGTGTGTTCGATGATGACACCACCGTGTGCTGGTGGACACCTCTTTACAAGTGAGATTCTAGACCCAATAGTGCCAACAGAGTTATTTCCTAAGAGCAGCCTCCAAGTGAGATCCGGGTGAATATACCAAGAGCTGTGTGTTAGGTGCTAATTCCAGGGCGACCTCCAGCTCACTCCAGAAGCCTTCCAGGAGGTCAAGGTGGCTGAAGATCACTCCTGGCATCTCCATTCCCCTCTATGAGCTCTTCCGTACCCTCGGATGTACCCAGAACTCATACATCTGGTAACCTGGGTGGTCTTAACCTCAAGCTGTGGTAATGGAGGAATGAACGAGGCTCTGTCCCTCCCGGACTAGCTACACATCATGTGGCAGCAGAATGACCATTACTTTGCTACTCTTCTCTATCTACCTATCAGGACTCCGTAATCCCTCATTTACACTTCTGAAATTTGACACTGTAAAATGCACAATCCTCATATCCTATTTGGTGGCAAGACTGGAGCCCACTTGCATTTGGCAGTAAAACCTGACCTGGACTGAAGTCTATCATCTTTCTTCATCTTGCTTCGTGTGAATGTTAAGTTTTCCTGCAAAAAAATATTAACACTTAGTTGCAAGGTATTGCCCCAGAATTAAGGATATACCGTAATAAACTGTGAATGTACCATAATATCTATCCAGGTGAAAAAAAAAAAGGATTCCTCAAGAGTTTAAGTGAAGGACTGGGGACTTGTATAATTACAGGTTGTCTATCCCCACGAAGCTTACTAATAAATACCTGGAGAAAGACTGTGTGCAGCTCTGGAACATGGGAGCCCTCCGGCACACAGTGCGGACAGGCTGTGGGGGATGTCAAGTGAAGGCAGTGACCGCCCCGCCCAGGGCCAGGCAGAGGTGGCCCTGTGGAAGAAGCAAGGCAAGCTAGGTCTTAAAGGATGAGCAGTGGGGTGAGGCAAGGCCAGCTGCTCTGGGATGCTGATGCAAGGCTGGGGGGTGGATCACTCTTGCTGTGGTCTCCTGTGATTTCTGCACTGGCTGGAGCAGGTCAGAGGGGCGCCTGGGGGGTTGGGTCTGGAAGATGTACTGAGTCACCTGAAGCAAGCACTTGCAATAATTCTTTAGTTTTCTTAATATTTAATTCGGGGAGCATGCACATGGGGGAAGGGCAGAGAGAGAGGGGACAGAGGATTCGGAGTAGGCTCTGCAGTGACAGGCTGAGAGCAGCGAGCCTGATGTGGAGCTCAAACTCCGCAACTGCAAGATCATGCCCTGGAGTCGGATGCTCAACCGACGGGGCCACCCAGGTGCCCCAGCCCGTGCAGGAATTCTGAGGGGTGGAGCCAGGAACTGGACTAAGCAGGGCAAGGAGAGAAGGAGCTCACTTAGAAGGGATGCCAGGAGAGCAGAGGGGCACTGCAAGCCCTGTGATGGTCCACAGTCTCACATGAGATAACCAGAATCAGACAGGCAGGGCCCCAGCTCACGACAACACACGGGGGCTTTTCCGGTGTCCACACACAGCACCTGCACATGAATACCAAGCAGCAGCACCTTGGCCTTTGCACTCAGTGTAAGAGAACATAAGAAGGCGTTAGCTTCAAGGATCACAGCATAGATACCGGAAGAGATTCAACAATCACCATCAAGGAGAAATACGCCACGGATAACACGCCTATTAACACGGAAGGCATTCTGGTGATCAGAAATCTCTCCGTGCTTAATAACACACGTTCAGGGATGGATAACAGAATGGTCTTAAATAACCACGTAGAACTGTTTCAAAATCCCAAATGTCTGACCTCTATGCAGGCTTGTGCCCTGAATTCCAGATTTTCACCCACCTCCACTGCCCACTGGAGCCTTGCACTTGGATGGAAAGTTCCCTCCTACTCTACTCATGGCTGACGTTCACGCAGCGCCTACTGTGCGCCAGTCACAGGGCTGAGGAGCTTACCAGGGTTAACCCCTTCATTCCTCACCACAGCCCCATGACGTGCCCAAATTCTAAGGAAACTGGCACAGGGGCTGGGCGGCTGGTACGGGAACACCAGGATTTGAACTTGGACAGTTGGTAGCAGCACAGCACCCACTGGCCTTCCTGCTCCTCCTCTCAGGAAAGGGTGAGTCCCTTCTTCAGGCGGTTGGGACAAGGACCTTGGCCTCACCCTTCACAATCCACACCCGTCATTCAGCATCACCTCTTGTCTCTACCTTTAAAGGGCACCAACCACTTCTCATCAGCTCCTCTTGCTAACTCGCTGCTCTGAGCCAATGTCAGGATCCCTTCCAGGGGTTTCTCTGCTTCTGTTCTTACATCTCCCACTCATACCCCCAAAATAAGCCTGGTCCTAACACAGCCAGCTTTAAAGACTGACCCTTCACATACCTAATTCAGATGATGTTCCTCCTCTCGAAGACCTGCAGTGGCTACCATATCTCAGAGGAATACCCATGTCCTTATAATAAGCCCCCGGGGTCCCCATTGGTCCTGACCCTTCTCACACCTCCCCCTCTCCCTGCCCAGCCACGCTGGCTTTCCTGCCACCCAGATGTGCCTGGCACACTCCCTCTTCAGGGACCTCCCCTTGCCACGTCCCCAGAAGGCAATCCATTCCCCACTATCCAGACGACACTCCCTTGTCCCTCCCTTAGATCTTTGCCTAAATGCCTTCCTGTGAGTGCGAGCCTTCCCTAATGACCGGTCTACTTTTCCCCAGTTTTACTGAGATATAACTGGCATACAGCACTGAGTAAGATGTGCAGCATAACGACTTAACATATATTGTGAAGTAATTGCCACAATAAATTTAGTTAACATCCATCATCTCATATACATAAAAAGAAAGGAAAGAAAAATGTAGTTTTCCTTGCGATGAGGACCCTAGGGCCGACTCTCTGGGCAACTTTCCAACATACCCTATGGCAGTGTTAAGGAGACCTTACTGTACAGGGCACTCCCAGTACGGATATTGTAACTGGGAGTTTTGTGTCTAATCACCTTCCTTCAATCCTCCCTCCCCCACCCACACCTCCGGTAATCACAAACCTGATCTCTTTTACTAGGAGCTTGTTCTTTCTCTTTTCCTTTTTTTTGGGGGTGGTGGGGTGGGGGCATTCCTCCATATATGTGAGATCAAATAATATTTGCCTTTCTCTGACTTATTTCACCTAGCATAATGCCCTCAAGGTCCATCCCTGTTGTCACAAATAATTGGATTTCCTTTTTTTTTTTTATGGCTGTAGTGTGTGTGTGTGTGTGTGTGTGTGTGTGTGTGTGTCACATTTTCTTTATCCATTCAACCACCTAAAGACATGTAGACTATTCCACATATCAGCTATTATAAATAATGCTGCTATAAATATTAAAAATAATGCTCTATCTCTTTGAGACAGTGATTTCGTTTGCTTTGGATAAACACCCAGGAGTAGAACTGCTGGATCAAAAAGTAGTGCTATTTTTAATTTTTGGAGGAACCTCCATGCTGTTTTCCAGAGTGGCCGCGCAAAGTTTGCATTCCCACCAACAGTGCGTAACAGCTTCTTTTTCTCCACATTCTCACCAACATTTCTTATTTGTTTTGATGATAGGCATTCTAAGAGATGTGAGGTGGTATCTTCTTGTGGCTTTGATTTGCATTTCCCTGAAGATCAGTAATGCTGAGTGCCTCTTCATGTACTTATTGGCCATTTATATATCTTCTTTGGAAAAATGTTTATTCGGGTTCTTTGTCCATTTTCAATAAAATTGTATATATTTCCTTAAAATTATATACACATTTAAAATTTATATGTATATATAAATATATACTTAAAAGCATGTACTTTAATTATACTAATATTAACCAAATAGATGAAAAAATATATATAAAATATGTAGAGAGCTATTGAGTTGTATGACTCCTTATATATTTTTTATATTAGCCCCTTATCAGATACACGATTTGCAAATATTTTCTCTCAATCTTTTGATAGCTTTTCATTTTACTGTGCCTTACCACTTGTTTAATACTGGACCTCCGACCTTAACGATCATACTCTCTGACCCCACCCTTAGCTCTAGAAAGGCAGAGATATTTATAATCAGTTTTGTTCATTACTATTTCCCTCGTGACCAGAAAAATACCTGACACGGGAAGCCCTCACGTGATTGCTAAAGGAATGCATGAATGCAAGAGTTAAAAATAAAAAATCAACTCTCAATATAAAACTTCAAATCTGAATACAATTTTCTTACTGGGGGATTTTTTTCTTTTAAAAGACTCAAATTTCCAAAGACACAGATTTTCTTCTCCCATCATTGTCAGACGGAGGAAATTACAGTTGATTCAGTGTAGTTGAGTGTTAATTTTCATTTATTTATTTTTAAAAATTTTTTAACATTTATTTATTTTTGAGACATAGAGAGACAGAGTGTGAGCAGGGGAGGGGCAAAGAGGGAAAGACAGACAGATAGACAGACAGGCACAGAATCCAAAGCAGGCTCTAGGCTCCAAGCTGTCAGCACAGAGCCCAACACGAGGCTGGAACCCATGAACTGTGTGAGATCATGACCTGAGCCGATGTCAGATGCTCAAAGGACTGAGCCCTCCCAGGCGCCCCAAGATGAGTGCTAATTTTAAAAGTCTGTACTTCTCCTTTTACAGATTGGGATAGAGATCTGGGTTCTCACCGACTCCGCCACAACTGCGTAACACCCCCGGGTGCGTGTGAGCTGGTCGGCTCCACCAGCGAGCAGGCAGATGCTCAAGTGCGAGAACGCAGGTTAACGTACGCTGGCAGCGCTGCTCCTTCAAGCTCATCGGGAAAGTCACCAGTAACCTCTGAAATCACATTGTTCCAGGAAAAGTGAAATATACAGCCTCAGGGGCTGAGAGTGTCGAAACACATTTGATACTATTTCCTAAAACAGATGAAATCCTTCCCATTTAAAAAAAATGGTAACAGTGGCACCTCGGTGGTGAAGCAATGGGTTTAAGGCAGTGGCTAAAATAGGACGGTTTGTTAGGACCCAAAGATTTATCTTTTTTACCAAGCAACATGCTGAGGACCCATTTTCTTGCTCTAATCTTTCTGAAATAGGTGGAATTGCTCTCTGGGTTACTTCCGCGACTGTTTTTGGCCAATGACCACACGCTCGAGCTGTACCCGCTTACCCTCCGCACAGCGGAGATGTTCACCCAGCGAAGGCTGGAGTCTGGCACACACACATTGAAAGCAAAACTCAACAGTGTACCCGTTCTCGCTTTCCTCGGAGCGGATTTCACGTACACCCAGGCTGTTCGTCACATGCACTGACAATACAATAACGTTCTGTGTGGCTGCCTGTCGTTGATGAAGCTCTTTCATAGACACCTGAGCCAAATGACTACGTGTAAGACGGACAGGACATGCACCGGTGTGGCTTTGCCGGTAGGAAACAAGGGAGTTTAGAGAGGTTATTTCCGGGAGTTAAGTGCCAGCCATGAGCCACTCAAGCCCACAGCTATTTCTTCTTTTTTCTTTATTCAGTTTACTTATTTGTTTTGAGAAAGACAGAGAGACTGAGCGTTGGAGGGGCAGAGAGAGGTGGGTAGATCATGACCTGAGCCAATGTCAGACGCTCAAATGACTGAGCCCTCCCAGGCGCCCCAAGATGAGTGCTAATTTTAAAAGTCTGTACTTCTCCTTTTACAGATTGGGATAGAGATCTGGGTTCTCACAGACTCCGCCACAACCGCGTAACACCCCCGGGTACCAAGCGGGTTCTGCTCTGTCAGGGAGAGCCCCATGCAGGGCTCGAACTCATGAGCTGGGGCTGAAACCAAGAGTCAGACGCTTAATGGACTGGGTCACCCAACGTCCCCCACAGCTATTTCTCCTTATTCAGCTTGGGGATAGACAGTGCTGCTCAGGGAAGAATTTATGAGCTGTCAAGATTCAGACTGAATTTGGATTCCAAATAGAACACTCAAGGTTTTTTGCTGCTTTCAGTAAGAGCCAAGTTCCCTGGTATAGACCAATCTGCCCCTAAGAAGCAACTAGAAACGTTGGATGGAAGACGTCAAAAAAAAAAATCTATTTGAAGGCACTGGAGAGTTAACAGGGCAGCGGGGTGTTACAGGGCCAGGTTCCCAGAAAGAAGAGAGGCCCCCAGAGTATAGCCAACATCCTCTGGTCCTCTTCCCCTCATGCAGCACGAAGCCAACAGACTGGATAAGCCAGCAGAAGGGATGGCCTTGCGGGCGGGAGGCAAGCCGAGCTTCTGCAGGTGTCTGGGAGCCGTGAGGCCAGGCCTGCAGCTCAGGTCTTGCCAAGGAAAAAGGGGCCCTAATAAACATTGCAGACTTCCCGGTAGAATCCCAAAGGGTGCCCTTCCAACAGGAAAAGAGAACTGGAAGCCCAGTGCTATACAGAACACTGAAGCCCAGCTGAGGCCTGCCGGCTCAATGCCAGTCGTGACCGAGGTGATCTGCTCGTTTCTGCCTGTCACAGAACACTAAATGCTCTTTGGAAGGATGCAAACATCAACTAGGGTCTTCAAATCTCTCTATTATATGTTCATACACAACTAAATACAATACCTAAAATTAAGAATTCAGCAGATGGACTTAAAAGCAGAATAGATAGGGGGCGCCTAGGTAGCTCAGTCAGTTAAGCATCTGACTTCGGCTCAGGTTGTGATCTCATGGTTCGTGAGTTTGTGCCCCACACGAGGCTTTGTCAGCCCGGAGCCCGCTTCAGATTCTCTGTAGCCTCTCTCTCACTGCATCTACGCCCCCCTCAAAAATGAATAAACATAAAAAATAGCAAAATAGATATAACAAAGAATCAGTAAACCAGAAGGAAGGCCAATAATATTATACCAAGGTTAAAGCACAGGAAATAGAAAAGAATGGAAAGAGCACAAGACGGACACAGGACATGCTGAAATCTCTAACAAAAACGTATCTAGTGGCCAGATGGAGAGAGGAGAGAATGGGGCACAAGTGAAACTTACCAAAGACAGGAAGCTACAGATTCAGGAAACAAACCAAAACAAACCCAAACAAACTCAAACAGGTTCAATACAAAGAAAACACTTAGGCACATTTCAGTGAAATTTCTGAAAACCAAAGACAAAGAGAAGTATCTTTAAGGAAGCCAGAGGAAAAAGTTAAATATACCTTCAAAAAGGCTACAGTAAGAGTAACGATTGATATTTTACCAGAAACAATGTAAACCTGAAGACAATAGAAGGACTATAGAAAAGTTGCCCAAGCTACTGATGACCTGGAATTCTAAATTCAGTGAAAATACTTTTCAAAAGTTAAAGTGAAATAAAGTTGTTTTGAGATAAATAAAGGGTCAGAACTCATTGCCAGAAAACTGGCACCAAGAGAAATGCTAGTAGAAGCTCTCAGAGAGATGAAAAATGGTCCCAGGAGGAAAAGTGAAATTGTAAGAAATAAGGAAAAATGGAAACATAAAGAGATGAATAAATCAAAAGGATATTTACTACATAAAACAATAGAAGATTTCCTGTGGAATTTACATATAAAGAGAGAACTAGACCATATGACAACAAAGAGGGTCAAAGGGGAGAGGAGAGCTAAGGACGTCAAGTGCTATGAGGTCTGTGGATTGTTCAGGGAATAATAAAATTATTCATTTCTATTAGACTCTCATAAGTAAAGAACGCAACAAGCTAACAAGGGGAAAAATACTTAATCCAAAAGAAGCAGAAAAGAGGAAAAGGAACACAAAACAGGTGGCATGAATAAAACACTGACAGATGTCGGCATTAAACCCAAACACATCAGAACCTGCACTAAACGTAAAAGGAATAAACACTCTAATTAAAAGACAAGATTGTCAGGTCACCTGGGTGACTCAGTTGGTTAAGCATCCGACTTCAGCTCAGGTCATGATCTCACAGTTTGTGGGTTTGAGCCCTGCATCAGGCTCTGTGCTGACAGCTCGGAGCCTGGAGCCTGCTTCAGATTCTGTGTCTCCTTCTCTCTATGCCTCTCCTTCCCCCTCTAAAAATATGAATAAACATTAACAAAAACAAAAAGACAAGATTGTCATAGTGGATAAAAATCCCAAACCCAATGAGCCATTACTGACAGGAGATACACTTTAAATATAAGAATACGAAAAGGCCGGGAGTGAAAACACAGGAAAAGATATGCAACAGAAAACACTAAATGAAGATGGGGCGGCTCTACTGGGACCGAGCACGACAAAAGCCCCACTGGCAGGAAGGAGGGTGTCTTACAACGACACGAGGGCCAGGCGGCCAACAATGACTCACAACAGGTCTAAACACAATGAACAGAGTCCAGTGAGGCACAGCCCGGCCGGCTGGTGCCCCTCCTGGACTACACCATTGCCCACGAGCCGCCGCCTCTCCCCTGTCCTGTGAGCTCCACCAGCACTGAGAGGACCTCTGTGCACATCACTGTGCTCCCAGGATGTTGGTAGAAAGCGGACCAAAGAGACAAAATCACATCACTCATTTAGGACCATCCTGTCTTTGCCCAAACCATAAGCCAGAGTCCCGGCCAGGGAAACTGAGCCGCCTGTGTGCACAGGCACTCAGGGATTAAGCTTCCAAAACATTCGCTACTGATCTTTTAAGAGGAGGCCTTGTCCAGGTCCTTCGGAGCTGCTAACGCAATGCAGACAATCTCCACTGTCTATGCCTTACTTACACTGTCTCCAGTCCAGGCCATTCTTTGTCTTAGATGCAGAAGCGCAGCCTGTTGCTGGAGCTGGTTTTATGAAAACATGACAAATACAAACAAGCAAAACAAACACAAAACAGAAGAACGGGCTGGTGAACGGCGGCAAGGCTGTGGTGGGGGTTTTGCATGCAAGGTGCGGGTCAGGCCCTGGGATGGGGAGGCGGGGGGGGCCCGTGAGAGCAGAGTTCCTTGTGGCCAGCCACCCTCAACCGCCCGGGTGGCATGTGTGTCCCTCTCCTGCAGGAATGGGAACAGAGTGCACTCTTGTCACATTCCTACAGAGAACCTGCTGCTGGAAAGACAGAAACAAAAATTTTGCTCCTTCTCCACTTTTTGGGATTCTATCAGTGATGGCAACAGCCAATCAGGACCGATTGCTCTTTTGGGGCATTTGGGCCTCGTGTCTGAAGACCAGGACGGGGAACGCCACCTGCGAGGGGAGGGGGAGGCAGGCACACCATGGACAGAGCTCTGAGTGGGAAGTCAGGGGCTTGGCACTCTGCTTTCTTCACTGACCAACGTGTGGACCATAGTCAAGTGGCCCGACATCCGCGCCTGGTGCCCCATGTGCCACCCTGCAGACATGCCAAGGTCATGGCCTCAGAACTGTAATGTGCCAGAACTCCCCAGGGGCTCAGGGCTCTGGTGCCTTAGGAGGGGGCTGGGGACATCCTGCATGCCTGCCAAGCCCTAAATGTGCTGCTGACAAGGTGACACAGGGGGGAAGGCTGCCTGTGTCCAGCGCACTGTCAGCGACTCTGCCTCCCGTGTGGGCGGGCGAGGCCCCCGGGCTCTCTGGAGGTGGGCTCTCGAGTCGCAGGCTTCTGGAGGCTGGCAGATGGTGTCATCAGAAAAAGAATCTCCCCACCACTTCGAAGGAGTGCTTGCAGATTAAATAAAATCAATGCACGTAAAAGGCTGAGCGCCAGCCATGACAATGACAGAACATCCAATAAACATTTTGTTATTGTTACTATTGAACAGAGCTTAAAGCCTCGCTGCTGAACTCCCTCTGCCCCACCGGCCACAGATGCCCATGAGGCCACCTGGACTTAGAGGGAGCAGGGGGGTCCCTGCTTAGAGAAGCATCTGTCTCCTGTCCCATGCCTCATGTGGCACCTGCCTCTTGACCTGGGACCTTGGTGGGTGGGATACAGGTAGGGGACTTGGGTCTACAAAGCAGGTCTGAACCCCACTGAGCGGCGGAGGGAGCAGACAGCTCTGTCCCAGAGCACCTGCCGCCTCCGGGGGTCAGCTGTGCATGCGTGTTTCTAAGACACCACTTTTATAAGAAAAATGTGAAATGAAAACAAAGCGCTGGGCCCGAAAAGCCCCCCTTTTTCCTGCGCCCGCTTGCGGGGAGCAGACCCCTCCAGAGTCACACTTCTCTCGTCTTGTTTCCCCCTATTTTCCACTCGCCGAAAATCCAACTCTGTGTCCCATAACATAAGTGCCTGCACCAAAGCCTCACTCCTGGCAGCCACGTTGACGTAGTAAAACATTTTCTTGGCTTCCACAGTGTTTACTCTTACTGAGCAACAATGAGAAGTTTGGATTGTATCTTTCCCCACACCCTAAATCCTGATTAGCCACTCTTTTAAAACAACTGACATCAACACGGACATTCCAGCCAGAACAAACAGCACAGCCCATTACTTAAATGCGCACTGTCTTGTTGAAAGTTTCTAAAAAATAAAAGAAGGAAGGAAAGAAAGAATGGCCCCTTCAGAGTTCTCACTTCTGGGTTCAGGCTGCATCACAGCCACACATTTAGGAAACTGGCTCAAAACACAGCCCTTTGGTGATTATCCTGAACAAAACCAAACCAAACCTTACAACTCCAATTTATAGATAGAGTAAAACTGGTGTTCTCTTGATTCAAAGCCTGCACCATGGACAAACTCTCTCTTAGAGAAGGATCCTTTGTGGGATGTGGTCAAGACCACCCCGTACTCAGCAGTAGTTCAGTTTTAGACGCAAGGGGTGCCTGGGGGGCTCAGTCAGTTAAGTGTTGGCTCAGGTCATGATCTCGCAGTTCATGGGTTTGGGACCTGCGTTGGGCTCTGTGCTGACAGCTCAGAGCATGGAGTTTGCTTTGAATTCTGTGTCTCCCTCTCTCTCTCTGACCCTCCCCTGCTCACGCTGTCTCCCTCTGTCTCTCAAAAATAAATAAAACACATAAAAATTTTTTTTAAAGTTTCAAAACCCTTCATTTTTAATTTAGTAATCAAAGGAAAGGAGGGTAGCACAGAGAGCAACTTTCTAACAATTCAACTTTTGAAACTGGAACAAAATTGGTTCTTTCACCAAGTGGTTCTCATTTTTAAGGGACTTGGATAAACAGATGGAAAGGAATGGTGTGTGACTGACGGGAAAGAAGAAAACAACATAATAAGGCTTTTCCCCTAGAGGTTTATTTGATTTCATGTATATAAACAATTTTAAAGCTAGCCAGCTCCAGCTTTCCCCAGTAGACAGAGCCATACGCTATGAATTTCTTGGGTTGCACTTGATTTCTGTACTTTACTTTCCCATCAGATGTACATCCAGGCAAACAAAACACACACACACACACACACACACACGCACGCACACATGAACAAAAATCAACACAAAACTCTCTAAGTTGGATTCTGGGGTTGGGGGCACTCACCCTGACTCTAACAAGGTAACAAGAATACTTCTCCACTGGGCCTCAGAACCCATCGGACACAGTCAGCGATCGATCACGTTTGACTCTTCTCCAAGCGTTGGCCTTGGCTTTAATTCACAGCTGAATTTCAATGGCGGACTCAGCCAGAGCTCGGTTTTGGGGCCTCTCCTAGGTTCGTTGGCCTGGGGATGATGGTCATCTCATAGTTTTAAATACCATCTGTATACTGACCATTCCCAAATTTACATTCCCACTAAGACCTTTCTTCTGAACACCAGAATCCTATCCAATTGCAGGCAATGTATCTTGGGCTTCACACGTCCACCTGTGAACTGCTGATGTGTCCCCCACACCTGCTCCACTCGGCCTCCTCCTCTCACTTGGTTGAGGCAACCCATCTCTTCCCTCGTTCTAGCCACAAACCCCGGAGCTCTGCTCCACCACATACCCCCCATTGGATCTACCTTCCATACATACCCAGGACTGTCCAATACTGCTCTCTGCATGATCTTTCACCACATCAATAACAACAGCTTCCCAAAGGAGGGAAGAGGAAGACACAGATGGCTTGAAAAAGCACTTTCTAAATTCCCACGGGTTTTTGTTTTTTGGTCTTGATAATTTATTTGAGAGTTCAAATAACGTTAAATGAAGTAGGGGAATTTTTTCTTTTTTGAGTAGGAAACTGTACTGTCAAGACTAGGATGGGATCCTAGTTTTTAATTTCTAAGGCTGTCCAGTATTTCCTGTAGGTCAGATCTAGGATTTCACTGCTGATAAGCTTTTCTTGGCTACCTGCTTCTATGTATGTATTTTTTTTTTTTGGCACAATATTTTTTTATACACTTAAAAAAGGTAAATAAAACATGGCCCAAATATGTGGAGGTTTGTTTTGTTTTGTTTTTGTTTTTGCAAGCTTCTGACCACCCGATTCCTTGTATCTAATCTATCCCAAAGGACAGAATATAAAGGGTAGATGGTAATTGCATTGCTTCCTAGTCCTCGAAGAACATAAACACAGTATAGTTATTTGGGGTTCATCATGGGTTCATATGATCTCTACTGCTAAAAATCTCCTTTATTCTTCTATGACTTTTAATATCACTAATGACTACCAGTGGGCACTCACCATATATCAGACTCTGTGCAAAGCAATATTATACTCACTCAACAAATATTTACTGAATTTACAGAATGCTGTGAGTTGTCCAGGAAAAATCCTGGCTACATTATCTCACCATTCTAACGAGTAAAGACAGATGAACATGTAAATAAGTAAAACACACAGTGTGTAGGTGGTGATAAGAATTATGGAGAAAATCAAGTGTGGGGGGGCGGGACTAGGCACGCTGGTGTGGGGGCCAGGAGGCCGTACTCCTTGGGGAGGTGGTCAAGGTCAAGAACCACCTTGCTGATATTGGTCTTGAACAAAATCTCAAGGCGGGGAGAAACCAGCCCTTGTGAACATCCTGCTCCTCCTCACAGAAGCCAGAGGTGACTGTGTGACATCATCCTACAAATGCTACAGGCCACAGGATTAAGAATTGGAGAGTCTGGGATCCTGATCAAAGTCTATGTGACTTCAAAAACCTTGTTCTTAATGAACCACATGCACTGCTTTCAGATTTATCACAAGTAAAGACTGAATTCAAACGTTTCCATAATCCTAGACCAAGGCAGAGACTGCAGAGACAAGAAAAGAAAAGTTAACACTTATGTAGAAGGTCAAATGCTTTAACAGCTCTCGATGAGAGGCATGGTGGTGGTCGGGGGAGATTCAGAGGTAACTTGATCTCCTTAACCTGACATTCAGTGTGAACTCACACTCTGAGGACAGCACACTGGCTCCGTGCCAGGCATGCGACTGACTTGAGGAGGCATTAATTTAGCCAAAGTCAAACCAACATGGAAGGCATCCCAGCTATTCCTTTAACACATGCAAATGAGCATGCCACCATCACTGGCACTAAAATTAAACTCACCTCTAACACATCCCACCACGGGAGAAATAGTTGAACATCTGTTTGGACAAACTCGTATTTCAAAAACTGAAAAAGAAGCGATATACGCATGTATATATAATTTGGGGGACGATCAAGCCCACACACTGATGAACCATCACAAAACACACTCCTTTCTCTCAGCTCTGAGTGGAAAAGCCTGGAGGAAAAGCCACAGCAGAAAAACCAGTCCTAACCCAGCGGGGCAGTGACACTCATGCTGTCTCACGGAAATGTGATATATGAAGCTGTTGATTCAAACTACCAGGTAAGGTTCCTGAACCTGATCCTGCTGGAACTTCAACCACACTCTTGCGTTTAGGCCAAGCCCCTCTTAAAAGCCACATGGCCCCATTCTGGCCTTAAGTCACTGGGCAAGGTGTCAACAAAGGGGGGCTCTCACCTCCCTATTCGTGCAATGAAGACAATCTTTCTGTCCAGAGCCATGAGTCTCAAGGACCTTGTACGTGCCCCCAAGGAGTGTGCTTGGTACAGGCCTGGGGATGGGAGGGGGAGGTGGGGACGCGGGTACCCGTGACCTCTCCCCAGACATCCCAGCCATGTGCACACACACAGCTTCTGGACTTGCAAGGTCCCAGAGCTTCCGTTTGGGCTCCCTGGGGTCTGTGGCTCCCAGGTCGGCAAACCCTTCTAGATAGGCTGTTCAATAGTTAACCCTGAATTTAAGCAGGAGCACAGCATAAAGACTGAATAAAGCCACCTCTGATAAAAAATGAATGGATAACAGGAGACATTAAACAAAGACAACCTCCTGAACTGGATTTAGAAAAATGGTAAGATTGTTAATACTATGTATCACATAATTATATATCAGTCATATGTTTCACATATTAAATACCATTCCCCTCTCTTGATCGATTCCCCTCTCTTGATCACTTGCTCGCTCGCGCGCACACACACACACACACACACACACACACACACACACTGTGCCCTTAGTTCCCTGGTCCAAAAGACCTGTAAATTCACCTACTTATGAGCTGCTATTGGCACACAGAGCCATCTAGAATGCAAAAAACCCCAAACACACACAAACAAAAAAACTGTCAAGCAAAGGGAGTGAGCACTTGGGAGCTATATGGCACCTACACGGTCAAGTCCCCTTGAAAGTAGGAGGGGAAAAAACCCTTTCCACATATGCTGCTAATTTACAAAACAAAGCCAAACTCACAGAAGGTAAGAGACTGTTGTCTCTCCTCAGCTTGCTTACCCTCCTCTCCATTCCTGGAACATGGGCCCACATGAGCGATCAGATCCCTGAAGGGCTCTCTGGAAGCCCAGCACTGCCCATCACGACCTCAGCCCGGTCCTTCTTTCTGGATGCCTCCAGCTCAGGGCTCACCCTTCCTTAGGGCATGTCCTAACTTTCCCACCTCCTGGGGACCCCAGATGCATGGATTTGGAGCTGACTGTCCAAGCCTCGGGGTACTACAACCCCCCTTGCTTCCTGGTGCACCTATTACACCCCTCTCCCTGCCTCCCTGCCACAGCCAGAGCAAGATGAGATTTTTCCGTCTGGAATCCCAGGACCCAAGCACAGTGTCTGAATCACAGCAGATGTGCAATCCATGACGATGAATGACTCTCTACGTGACCCGGAGAGCAGGGATGCCTACTAAACGCCCAGGAAAACAGCTGTCCTCCAGACACAACTCCTCATTTTACATCAGTCTGAAACAAGACGCACCCCCAATGATCTCCGTGTGAACAGCCTCCCAGTCAGAGCTTCTTGCCAGCAAGGCTTAGAGGTGCAGTGGCCATGAGGCCTGTCGTAGGTGGTGACAAACTCAGTCAGACTGTCTGGAGGCCTCGTCAGTCATGCCTGATATGCCCGGGAGTGCTCCTCCCTCTGGCCCCAGACCCCTGAAGAACAAAGAGAAGGACGCACATGGCGTGGTGAGATGTCACCCGGTCTTTCCCCGTCTCTGGGTTTCAGCTTGATTTCACATCTGCCCTGCTGGCTTATTTCTTTCCCCTTTCTAATCTCTAGAACATTCCTGAGTGAAGCTGTCCTAATAAAGAATTCAGATTTCCTTTCTTCCAACGACGCTGTGAACAATGGCAAATTGTGTGTCTGGGAGTGGGTCTGAGAAAGGACAAGCAGCCGGTCACACACCTTTCTCTTGCCGACCCCCACCCTCTGGCCAGCCACCCACAGCCTCCAAACAATGCCTCGGGGCATCCAAAAGACTAGAACCCAATCCTAAATGGGTCCAGTGAGTAGAGCTCCACCGCCATGTGCCTCAGACCTTTTCTGAGTTCTACCGCCCCGTTGAGACACAACTCACGTTCAGTGTCCCAGAGTCACAGAAAACCGCGTGACAGTGCAAGCTACTTACAGGGCTGTGGGACAGCAAGCAGAGGCCCCAGGCCGGCACACAGCCGCGTACTTACTGGTCATGCCTGGTGTCAGGTACGGCTCTGTCCATTCGCAGCTTATCGCTTTCCACTTGGTTGAATTTGTTGCGGGCATAGGGGTCCTGCCCCGAGCGGACCATTGTCCCTCCAACGTAAGCTTCCTGGTTGAAGTCCCGCCACCGCACTTTTCCTGAAAGAAAGAGCAGACGGAGGGCGTGGGGTGAGGGGAAATGAGAGCGGAGAGTCCGGCACACACCACGTTCGTGGTGTTGCCAGAAGCCCACGGCTTCCTCTTGCGGCGATTTTTATCCGCAAACTAGCTGAAAACAGCCCCAGCCAGCATCACCACGTCCACAGACTGGACGTGGACAAGTCAAGTTTGCAACAAGCCTTGGACCTCCAGCGTCTGGTGGACAATGTTCTCTGCCAGCCAACGTATCCACAATCACAGCTCCATGCATGCTTGGTAAGAAAGGAGATTAGTACCCGCTTGCCCCACCTCTGCAGGGATTGTGGTGACGCCACAAAGCATCCCAGATACGGTGAAAAAGATAATGTCCGCATTAAACACAAGGTTATCCTGTCGAGTTACATCAGGTAACACAAAAATAAATGTTTCAACATAAAGTAACAGCCTCAAAGAAGAGGTTATCAAAACATCCCTCAGTGAGACCCTCTTGGAAATTCTTCTCGAAGGTGATGCCCCGTCTGACCCCACGAGGAGGTGAGAGGAACCATCCCTACCACCTATGCCTCGTAGCGCGCTTCAAGAGGAATGGAGCTAAGGTGGCCTCCCCTGTCTACACA
>NC_043701.1:104226343-104227442 GCF_006229205.1 Suricata suricatta | reverse complement strand
TGGAGAGATTCATGTTGGCAAAGCACATGTGTAGGTATTTTTTATTTTAACTGAATGACCCAATGTTTCAGGTGAGGCGGAGGAGCTAATGCCTGCACACACTTTCCTCTTCCAGGTCACATCTGTGAACAGCGCCTCACTCTTTGTTAAACTGGCTTCCTGGCTGGTCCCGAGTGGGGTAGTTCACTGCCACCCCAGGGCCTTTGCACTGCTGTTTCCTATGCCATTCCCAGAGGGCTACGTGGCTCACTCTCTCCCTTTATCCGAGTGTCCACTCAGACATTAGTGCCCCAACAGACACCTCAGAGTAAATAATCCTAGAACTGCTTGCCGCTTAATGCCTTTTCTTCAAAGCACAGTGACCATTAGGAATTTCATAAGCTTCATGGGGGCAGGTTTGTTACTGCTTTTGTTTTGTTTTGTTTTGAGTTCGGTTTGAGTTTGCTACATCTACCAAACTGGCACACAGTAGCCCATTTAGTCCTCATGAAAAACCTTTTTTCATTGTTTTAAATTCATCAATCCTTAGGAAACTCTATTTCGAAGAATAGGTCCTATGCCAAGGTCATAAAGGCAGCAAGCGGTGGAGAGGGGTCTCAAGCTACATCTTGTCTTTCCCTCAGTCTGAGCACTGATGCCTTTGCTGGTTCTTGGGCTCCACCTTCTTGATGTCCGGCCTGCCCGGCCTCACCCCGGCCCGGCTCCGTCTAGCCTCACCCCTACCCGGCGCCTCACCCTAGCCCAGCTCTGTCCAGCCTCACCCCAGACCGGCCGTGCCCAGCCTCATCCCTGCCCAATGCCTCACCCCGGCCCAGCTCCATCCAGCCTTACCCCAACTTCCCACCCCCCCCGGCCCCAGTCCAGTCTCACCCCAGCCCGGCCACACCCGGCCTCACCCCTGCCCCCCCTCCCCTGTCCAGCCTCACCCCGGCCCCCCCAGTCTGGCCTCACCCCAGCCCTCAGTGCTCTTTCTTCGAGATCTCAGTTACCACCGACACTGCCCCCACCCCAGATCCCAGTACAAACTCCCCAATCTGCTGTCGTGTTCTTGGAGAACCACCTGTTGGCCTTCTAGAATGGCAACAGCTAGTCTGATCGT
>NC_043701.1:104165669-104226243 GCF_006229205.1 Suricata suricatta | reverse complement strand
CTTCTTGTTGCAATTGTCCCGCGAGGTCAAGACCCCCATCTCGTCGCAGCTGGTTGCCGTGGAAATGATGCTTGGGGTCACAGAGGTCCAGTCTCTCAAATGGAAAAGCAGTTTCAAAGCTCACGAGCTCCCTGGCTATGGCGGTACTGTACCCCGATAAATTTGTGGCTGGGGAGCAGCCAGAGCGTCGGCACGGTCTCCCACCTAAAATAAAATGTTTCCAAAACGTTTTTTTGGAAACATGTCTTTCAGGCAAAGACAACCCTAGAAGTACTCACTGATCCTCCTCTCTCCGCAGCTCTCTGCCTTCCCCTCCCAGACTCTGCTCCTGAGGATAGGAAGAGACCAGCCATTTGTGCTCAGACTAATCAGAGCCTGGGCTGAGGTCTGTGTCTGCGGCACTGACGACGGAATCCAAATGAGCTGGTTCCAACTCGTATTTAATGGCCTCGATACACTTTATTACAAGGAGCCAGGAACTGGGGAGCCAAAGCCACAGCCCAAGAAGAAGCCATCCCCCAAGAGATGTTCCATCTGTCACTCTGATTATGCGCTCTGTGACCCTCACATGGAGCACTGGGGAGAATAAGAAGGGGGTCAGCTCACTCCTTGCCCGTGTGGGGCAAGGCCTCTGCTGAGCTCCAGGGTCTTCCGTCCCACCTGTAGATCTCCTTGTACTAGCAGACCCTTCCCCCTTTCAGGAAAAGACAGGAGTGCAGCAGAGGGTTTTACAAGGTTCCTGATTTCAGCTGACTGTGAGGACCTGGCCCCAAGCCATTGGTGTATATGAAGTGTGGACTGTATGCTAGGCATTGTGTTGGCTCCTGCAGGTACAGGGAGCAAAAACAGGCCTGATGCCTGCCCAGGGGAGGTCATGTTCTAGGAGATGGAGGGAGACAGGTGATAATAAAATGACTATACTAATCAAGGTGTCATTAAAAACTGAGCTAGGTGGTCTGATGGTAAGAAATGTAGTTCTATGGAAGCACCTACCAGAGGAAACTGATGTAGACAGGGGGCAGGGGGCAGATCCCCTGGGGAAGAAATATCTGGAACGAGAACTGAGTAATGAGTAGGAGTCATGCAGGAGAAGCCACCCCCAAAGACTGCAGGAAGCCACTCAGAGGCAGTCTCCGGTGATTCCTTCCAACTTGGGGACATCTTCTTCCTGGAGACAGGTTATAACTGGTCTTTCTTTCATAAAAAGTTCAGCAATGTGTCAGAATACAGCAGGGACTCTCAAACACGTTTGACTTTGACACACATTTTCTACCATGTCTCTGAGGTCATGATGTGAACATACATAGGCACACAACTGAAATGAAGGTTTCACCTTTCCTGTGAGTGAATAGATCTATTCCACCCTGTTTTTCTTACGTGGCTGCACTGCAAAATTGGCTTCACACTCGAATAATGGGTCACAACCCATAATCTGGAAAACACTGGGCTAAAGAACCATTAGAGAAATCAGTTCTGTATTATATAGAATTCCTAGAGTGGAGCAAGAGAGGCAGAGGCAGGAAAAAGAGAGAGCAGTGCTCTCGAGGGCATATGTGCCCTGTCCAAGCCCGGGCATTAGGGGAAGAGGCCAGACACAGAGATGATGGAACAGGCCGGGCCTAAGTTACAGATTGGAGAGAAACAGTCAAAACAACAGCTATAAAGTCTGAATAGCTTAACTTTTAAAAAATGACATTGATAGATCATCTTGTACTTCTTTCACTTTAAAATATTTAGAAAGTGCTTTGGAAATTAAGAGCTTTAGAAAACAGAAAGAAAAACATGAAAACCTATGGACAGTGAACTTGGCGAGGCAGAAGCAGAGGACTTGAAATGCCCCAAAGATATAAAACTCTACAAGAGAAGGAGCACCTGGGTGGCTCAGCTGGTTGAGCATCTGACTCTTGTTTCAGCTCATGATCCCCAAGTCGTGGGACTGAGCCCCGCACTGGGATCTGTGCTGAGTATGGAGCCTGCTTAAGATTCTCTCTGTCCCTCTCCACCCGGCCTCTGCCAATGCTTGCTCGCTCTCTCTCTAAAATTAAAAAAACAACAATAACAACAAAAAAACCCACAACAACTTCACAGGAGAAGCCAGAAAGCAGCTTCATCCCCAGTGATGGAAAACCACATGCAATTAAAGAACACAAAAGGAGACAGTGGGCATTATCCTAAGAAGGCCTGTGAAAATTGTTTAAGAAAAAATTTTTTTAACATTTATTCATTTTTGAGAGACAGAGAGACACAGAGTATGAATGGGTTAGGGGCAGAGAGGGAGACACAGAATCCGAAGCAGGCTCCAGGCTCTGAGCTGTCAGCACAGAGCCTGATGCGGGGCTCGAACTAACAGACCACGAGATCATGACCTGAGCCGAAGTTGGACACAACTGACTGAGCCACCCAGGCACGCCCCCCAAATTGTTTGCTTATTAAATGAGTTACTTAATAAGTGGATATTTCAGAAGACATCGATTTCCAGAAGATGGACTTCTCTGAGAAGAAGGAATCATGTGGCCCCGCGAGTGTAAACAGGAACCTAAGTTTCTGCTACAGGGATTCTTCTCAATGATGACTGCGCAAGCAGGACAAGCCACCTGTCCCCGACCTGGCCTTATGGGGCTGGGTGAGGATCCCCACCCAATTCCAGCCCAGCCCTCGGGCAGCCTCCCTGGGTTCCCCTGTCCCCTCTGTGAACACACACAGCTGGCCCAAACCTTCCCAGTCCTTCAAGGTCAAGCTCCTCTGAGAAGCAGGATCTTCAGTCTCTCCCAGCCACCTGCCCCAGGCAGCCCCCTCCCCACTCCCCTCCCAGCTGGACTGGGAAAGAGTTCCTCACCGCAGGCCACACCCTGTTTTGTTGCTATTTCTCACCAACAGGCTGCAGCACCCCACGCGCACCACGCATGTGTAGACGATGGTCTCCACCTGGGTCTAAGGCACCTGAGACTGATCCTAAAAAAGCACCCCAAATCCTGCACCCTGCTCAGAAGAACCCAGCCTCCTGCTGGCTCTCAGGGGCGGTGTCACTGTGCTGACAGCACATCAGACAGGCGCCTGCACCTTGGCTGGACGGCGGTGGCACTCCCTACCCGTCCGCTGACAGGGCTGCCCTCTGACCCGCCGTCACATCATGGTCACAGTGCAGAGAAACTGAGGACGCGGGTTAACAGCAGGCCCATGCCAACGCCCGGGTCACGAATGGGGCTTGGGGGCCCCACAGCCAGCGTTCACGGAACATGGGCTCACCCACCCTTCCCGAGTCTCTATTTTGTACGCAATCAGAACATTTTACGTCTGAAGTTGTTGGGAAAGATAATCGTAATGACGGTGATAAGCACTCCTAAGCCACTGACACTGGATGGAATGAACTGACTAAAGACACAAAACTGGCTCAACACAAACTCGATTACCTTCACCTTTGCAGGGGTGGCCTCCTTGCTTGGGAGGGTCTCTGGGAGCCGCTGAGGCCACCTGCCGCCCTTCTGGAGAGGGGTTCCCACCTCTGCAGCTGACTCTGGGAAATGAGTGGGAAGCACTACAGGGGCCCCTCATCTTCCGAGGCTCCGGTGAGCAAGCAGAGTCCACACCTCCTTGCTGCCTACAAGTGTCTTCTGCCTTTGACCTTGGGGAGAAGGGGCCCTGTGGCCAAGGTTGCCTATGTCTGCACCTCTATTCTTCCATCCCCATCTGCTGTGCCCAGGAGACACATGGAAAAAATAAGAAACATGATGTCATTCCCCACTTGCTTCAGGCAGGGGGACAATGTGATACTGTTTCAAAGGTGGGGCAGGGGAGAGGGGAGGAAAGCGTGGCTGTTAGTGGCGCTTCGGAAGAGCAGTCAGGAACATGGAAGTCCTGATGGCCTATTCTCAGATCATACTTGATTTACTGTCAGTCATATCGTGATCAGCAAGGCCCCGCAGTGTCTCACTTGAGAGTGGCTTCTGAATTTCTCAGGTGAGACACCCCAGGGACCTGGGTAGGACAGCGCTCAGCCTATCTTCCACTCCTCGGGGTGCCGCCCCTCACCCTCTGTCCTGCGCCCTCCCCACCCTGCGGCCACCTGCAGGTGTAGATGCCACCCTTCTGCTCAAAGAGGAAAGGGGGTGAGGGGGAGGGTGGCCATGTGGAGACCATGTGTGCGTCAGACTGGGTGGGGGTGGGCTGCCAGTCCCATTTCTACCTTCTTGTCTCCTGTGGAGTCTCAGAACCCCCACGTCACATCTTACAGCTGTTAGACTCTCTTTTTTTTCTTGAGAGAGAGAGAAAGAGAGCTCAAGTCGGGGAGAGGGACAGAGAGGGAGAGAGAAACAGAGAATCCCAAGGAGGCTCCACACCGAGACTGAGGCTCCATCTCATGACCTGTGCAGAAATCAAGAGTGGGAGGCTTCACCAACTGGGCTCACCCAGGGGCCCCGTGAAGACTCTCCTTAAGGGGCATCTTGGCATTTTGTTCCTGCGAACATTTGCAGTCCGGGGAGCTACTCTCTTCGCGAGACAGCCGTTCTATTTTGGGCACGCTCACTGTAAGGAAGTTCTTAATTCTGGAGAAGACATTCCCTGCCTTCTGTTCTCCCTGGGCTGGGTGGAATGGGCCAGCCCCGCGCCAGCGAGGACACAGAATGGGATGCAGCCTCTGCCCTCCAGCGGTGTACACACTCAGCGGGAAAGGTGGGCCAACACGCAGTGTGGACAAGGAGCCTATGATCCGGGGGCAGGGGTTCAGAAAAGGCCCCAGAGAAGGGGGATGTGAGCTGGGTCCTGAGGCACAAACAGAAGCCTGCCGTGTGGAAGGGCTGTGTTGGAGACACAACAGGACGGGGGGAGCGGGTGTGAAGCCAGGGGTGATGGGAGAGGAGGGGCTGGTCTGCGCCCGGCCCTGGGCTCAGCCCTGGCTCAACTGCTCCAACTATATTTTCCACGTTCTGGGGAGCACAGAAGTTCCGCGCGGGTGAGTGCCGATCCGATTTGTACTCCAGGAATCTGACTGGCCGCGGGAACAAGGATGGGCACTCAGAGGGGGAACCCCCAGAGTGAAGAAGGAGATGATCCCCCCAAATCACTTGCTCCCTCGACTCCGTGCTCAGGAAGACCCCGCCTGCACCCAGGAGTCGTCCCGGGTCCCCACAAGCACATCCTTTCTTCTCGAAGCCCAGCCCTTAGGGACCCTGAACCTGTGAGGGGCTCTGCTCACCTCTAGTGTGTATGGCCCTGCTCTGTCACCTCCAGCATCGCCGATCCCCTCAATGAGGAGCCACAGTAGAGCCCAGGGCCCCAGTGAGCCACCCCGTACTTACGTTGCGTCATGTCTACGAAGAGGCAGAGACCTCAATCCCCGGTTGGTCTCTTCCCTCCGCACCGTGCCCTCCACCACCCACACCGAGCCCAGTGTGGGCTTACAAATGAGACGTCCCAACAACTCCTTTCGTTTTCTCTTCCTGTCTTTGACTTTCGTGTCACACCTGCCCACGGACAATCTTCTGTTACACCTGCCTCCTTCACAGAACCAGCTCCACAGTCTGATGGTTCTTGAATGCAGAGTTTCTCCTCTCCCTCCTGACCACCCCCCATTGCAGGCAGCCTCTTGAGCGATGTCTAACCAAATCTTTGTCTTCCTAGTTGAGGATTAGCAGTGACCTCCACACCACCACACGCCCCAAGCCAGTCCACACTGGAGGCCTGCAGGGCACCCCGCAGGCAGAGAAAGCAGCTGGGCCTCATAACCACACATGGTCCAGGGGGCCCAGACGGAGCCTGCGGATGGGGTACCCTCCCCCTAGCTCTGAGGCCTAGGTCGGGAACCGTCCCAGCTGGTGTGGGGGTTCTAAGTGCCACCGAGGACAGCATTTCCACAGGAGAGGCCTGTTCTGGGCTCCTAATAACTGACCCTACAACTCATCTTTTGGAAAAGACACTTCTATAGCCAGGGGATGGATGGCTTGCATTTGGATGACTTGTCCAGTTAATTTTAATTTAAAAGAATACACTGCCAAACAGCGTCATTTCTTACCATTTCTTCTCACTCAGCCTCATATTTAAGGAAATGGCAACATCAATCCATGAACACGAACTTCCAGAGGGTTAACATCACAAAACATATGAAAACCCAAGTGCTGAGGGACACACACACACACACACACACACACGTCTTCACATTGGAGACCCCAGGCCCTCAGCAGGACAGGGCTGTGCAGACGTGTGCCCCCAAGGACAGCTTTGTGGTCCACATGCACAGGTGTATGCACGTGGGAGGAAAGTGACGCAGCCGGGTGGGTCCCCCTGGCCAGCGGATTCGGGTCCCGGGAGCCTTCTAGACTCTGCGCCGCTATATCATGGCTGGGCAACAGCGCCTCGCTCCAATGCTCCCCGGGAAGCACGGCTTAAACAAATTGAAAGCTCGTCTGTGTAAAACAGAGCGGCCTCCTCCGGGAAAGGAGCCAAGAAGGGAAATAGAATGTATTTTGAATCAAAGGACAAAGCTCTCAGATTTATTTTAACCTCCTGGTTGATCTCAAATGGATTGTAATTTTACTATGCTTAAAAGAAAAAAAAAATTCTTAATAGTTTTCCTCTAGGAGGTCATGATGCTACAGTATGAAAGGGAAGAATGGACCAGGGCTAGGATCACACACAAATATAGCCATCTAAATGACAGCGACGTAGAAATCGTACTTTATTGTTATTTGTCGCTGCGTTGCTGTAGGACAGGCCACTTTGCTCACCCAGGAAAAACTGTCTCCTGAAATAAGAAATCCTACACAATGCATTTTAAAGGAAGAAGAACCAGGAAACACAAAGAAGATTAAAAGCACTTTAATCGCTGAAAGAAGACATTAGAAAAAAAAAATCAGAATTGTTGTAGGGTAAATGTTCTTAACTTATTCAATATGTTTGTGCCATCAAAGTAACTAAAAAAGCATGGGGACACAGTTTGGCTTTGCATTGTGAGGTCTATGCCTGGCTTGAAATCCAGGTATCTTCATAGATTTTTTTCCAAATTGTAAATAGAAGCTCTTTATTCTTCTTCTATGTGACAGTGTCTGATTGTAATTAATTTAGTTTGTCGTGCATGGTCTCTCCCGAGGATCTGTCTCATCCCAACTGTTAGTACAAGCACCGAAGTGAACACAATCGAAGCTGATACAGGAGGGGACAAGCGGACTGAAGTGTTAAATGATGGTACCATAACCTCTCTCTCCCCAACTCTGTGTCCCTTCCACTGTGGCTCACAACTGGCTTTGAAGACATTTAGGCAAAGCCCCAAAAGCATGTTGGGGCAGGCCCCACGTTCCCTGGCAAGCATCCTCTCCTGTGGTGCCAGCCGTGGCTTGGCCTTCCCCAGCCCTGCCCCTGTCACTGGTCACGGAGTCTCTGTCGAGGCCACGCATGCTCCTCCTGAATGCTGACAATGCTTGTGGTTGGAGTCCGAAGAAACGAGGGATTAGATTTCTCTGCACGTGGGAAAATCTCTTCATTAAACCCCCAATCCTCTAGGGGGCGCCCGGGAGGCCCAGTCCATTAAGCACCTGACTCTTGATTTCAGCTCAGGTTATGATCTCCTGGTTTGTGAGTTCTGGCTCCCACGTCATGCGGAGCCTGCTTGGGATTCTCTCTTCTCTGTCGCTCTCTCTCTGCCCCTCCCCTGCTCAGGCTCACTCTCTCTCTCTCAAAATAAACAAACATTGGAGCACCCAGGTGGCTCAGTCGGTTAGGCATCCGACTTCGGCTCAGGTCATGATCTCGTGGTTTGTGGGTTCGAGCCCCATGTTAAGCTCTGGGCTGGCAGGTCAAAGCCTAGAGCCTGCTTTGGATTGTGTGTCTCCCTTGCTCTCTGCCCTTCTCTTGCTCTCACTCTCTCAAAAATAAACATTAAGAAAATTTTTAAAAATAAACATTTAAAAATAATGATAACAGGGGTGCCTGGTGGCTCAGTTGGTTAAACGTCTGATTCAGCTCAGGTCATCATCTCCCAGCTTGCAGGATCGACCTGACATCAGGCTCTGTCCTGACAGCTCAGAGCCCAGAACCTGCTTTAGATTCTGCAGCTCCCTCTCTCTCTGCCCCTCCCCTGCTCATGCTCTGTCTCTCTCAAAAACAAACATTAGGGGAAAAAAAGTTTTAATAACAATAAAAGAGAAACCTCCTGGCATCTAGCCTCCACTTACAAGTTTCCAATGATGGGGAAATCGTTGTTTCAAAGGGAGCCCGTTTTGCCAGAAAGCTGGAACTGTGGACACAGGCTTCCTTACACCGTAACAAAAACTGCTGGCCTATAACTTTTACTCTCTGGAGTCTCAAATAAAAAGAAAAAAAAATTAGTCTTCAGCCTCTTTTGTATGGCTGCCTTCCAAATACTTGGACATCATGATTCCATTTTCCCCTTCTAGGCCCTTCCGTAAGAACACCCGGTTATTTTAAGTGCTCATCGGGTGCTGCTTCCGGCCCCTTCGCCGTCTGAGTCACCATCATCTGGACCTGCTCTGTCTTAGGAATGTCTGGGAAGGGCCTGTGCCCAGAACGGAACGAGGCTACTTCAGGTGCGCAAGATGCCGCCCGGATTGTTCTGGACGCTCTACTTCTACTATTAAAGCTTAAGCTCACTCTGCTCTAATAGCTCTATCACACTTCTGGCCGGTGACCTGATCTATGGCCTTGGTTTTGCTGCCTTGTTGGAAGGCGGGGGGAAAGGATGTTAGAAGGTCTGTTTTTCAGTGTTGGCCAAGATGCAAGCAATCTTAGCCTCCCTGGAAGACAATCTGGTAATTACTATGGAAAAAATCCTTAAATACGTGCATTGCCATTGACTCTGTGGTTTCAGTTTTGGGAATTTATTCCAAGGAAGTAATTCAGGGCATATAAAGGTTCACCTCAAAAGATGTTCGCCAGAAACCCTCTGTATGTCCTGCAATACAGGACAAGTTCTAGGAGCTTATGCTAATGGATATGCTGCTGCCATTAAATACGCTGTAGGGGGCTGTTCATGGAAGTGGACTGGCTGAAACGTTTCCATCAGCATCCGCGGCAGTCCACACAGGGACTTCAGTTCTATGACATGCTTCGCCATTCCCGTGCCATTCATCTTTGCATAAATGCGAGCAATTTGTTTTGAGAAATCATCTGTCTCGGGTAGTGAGGCGGCACAGGGCAAGGGAGGGGCGGGAGGAGATACCCTGAAGGATGGGGGTCCCCCCAGACAACCCACACCATAATTAGGATTCTCCTTTCCCCACGTTCTCCCTACCATGTCTCTCTGAGGCCTCACCCCTTCCACGAGGTTACTGTGAACACAAGAATGATACCAAGGTTTTGGAAAGGCAAAAGCAAAATCTACTCTCAAAGGACACATCCCCATCTGACGGATGAGAGCCCTTCTGAGGACCCCTGTCCTCACTGTCCTGGATCATTGGCCATCCTGCCCAATGGTCTCATCGGTCAGATGGAGAGGGGCTGAGGACACAGGAGGACAATTACCTAAAGAGACTCATTTTTCAAACCAGAGAGCCTTTTCTGTACCCAGAAAGGGGGAAAAAAAGATAAAATTCGTCTCCACCAGATAAACTTTCACAAAACAGAAAACCTGACAAACATTCTATTTGCAAGAACACTTGGAAAATCAGCACTGAGGGGCACCTGGGCGGCTCCATTGGTTAAGTGCCCGACTTTGGCTCAGGTCATGGTCTCACGGTTTCAGAGTTTTAGCCCCACGTCAGGCTTTGTGATCATAGCCTGGAGCTTGGAACTTGCTTTGGGATTCTGTCTCTCTCTCTCTCTCTGACCCTCCCCTGCTCACACTGTCTGTCTGTCTCTCTCTCTGCCCCTCCCCCACTCACACTTGGTCTCTCTCAAAAATAAAGACATTAAAAAGTATTTTTAAAAAAGAAAGAAAATAAAGTTAGCTCTGAAAAGTAACATCAGTGGCCAAAAGGGAAGTAGGGGCCCAGACCTAAGGACCAAAGGCCTTCCGCACCAGACCTGAAAGCTGAGAGGAGAGCGGCGGGACACAAACATGCATCCTCACCCCATTTCCATGACATTAAATGATTGGTGATCCTAACCTGAGAACAGAGACTGGAAGGCAACAGAAAGGCAGAGTTAAAACAGCAGAGTCAAGGGATCTCAGAGTGAGAAAGTGTCTCCGTTTTCCAGATAAGGAAAAGGATGCTATAAAATATTCACTATTGTCTACGGCCGAAGGCCTCGGCTGAGCTGCGTGTCCCGATGTCTGGCTCCAGACGCTGTCCTTGTCCCCACGCCCCATGCTGCTCGTGGGCAGCTCTCACGTTCCAGTTCCTCTGCGGCCGCTATTTCAGAAATGGCCAGAAAAACTGGAAAGAGGACGTGGGCTGTGCTATCCCAACGTGTTCAGGACTCAAGAATCTCACGGCTCTTCCTCAACTTCTAGAAAGCAGTTGTCATAGAAGGACATGTCCACCTGAGGATGCTGTGCTACCTTCCTGAAGCCAGTGGCCTCCTTGGACGCAGGACTCGCCCCAGGAGCATGACCATAGACTTCTCCGCAAGGCTCCCAGAAACCAGCCCAGGGAGCAAAGAAAACAAACGACTCCTTATTTCTTTGGCCAGTTCAAAGGCAACTATCTGACTTCGAGCCGTCCGTGACCCAGACCAGGTGCAGTTCCACGAAGGGAAATGCAGGATTCATTGAGTCACCCTTGACCTTAGGGAGCTTCGACACAAGGACTCCTGGTCACCATGACCTGAGGAGGTCAGAAGCAAACCGCTTCACAGTCCCCACCCCACCCCCAATCTCTCCCGATGACAGTGGGATCCCAATAAACAGAACTGAAAGACGATGCTGGCCAGATCTCTCACTCCAATTTTCAGTCCTCCTTCACGGACTGGGTTTCGACTGAAGAACTTGGGGAGGAAATCCCAGATCTCTAACAGGCAAACACTAGACCTGGGCTGTTTATAAATCCAGCTGCTGGTGCTCACGTTTGTGGTTCTGTCCTGCACACCAGTCACAAAGCCCTTCTGGGCTGCGCTCTGGCTCAGCGTACAGGCTGGTCTGTGCTCCTCAGGCCCCATGACTCTACTGCTGAGCGTGAACGAGCAACCTTCTACCAGAAAACGAAGGCCAGGACCCCAGCCTCCTGGCCTCCCCCCTGCAAGGGCCACTTGGCTGGCCGGCTTTAGTGAAAATTCCAGAGTCTACCTAAAAGTAGGGTGGGCTGGGACAGGAAATCAGTTGAAACAATAACCTGGGCTTTTGTAAGCCATGGCAGACCCAAGGGCCGTGGTCTCCAAAGTGGGGCCACACAAGGCAATCTTTGGGGGTAAAGACACAGTAGGCTTTTCTGAATCCTTTACAACACCTTATTTAAAATAGGCTCTGGAATGTATCACTATATTAGTGTGGTATTAGGTGTTTAATCTACAAGTGTTTTAATATATATGGAGGGAAGGAGATCTATACTCAAAATATTTTTGCAAATAGGGTGTTTGGTCAAAAAGGCTGGAGCCGTTGCCTGGGGCACCCCTGCTGTCTTGAATCCGGTTCCTACCTCTGTCAGTGGGTTTTGTGGCCGTGCTCAAGACACCAGGCTCCTATATTTGGCTTCGCGCTGCCTCCTCCCACCCATCTGTCTACAACTGCTAGAGATCCAACACCTAGAACACAGGAAGCAGAGTTTCTGAACAACCCACTTGACACAGAGGAAAGCGCTGCGAACAGCGGGTCCTTGCCAACCACAGAATCTTGACCGTGCCCATCACGCGTGCGGGAAATATGTTTCCCAGCCAGAGTCCAAGAAGTTCCAAAGGAAAAACTCATGTGTACATCGATTTAGCGAGAAAAAAGGTTACAATAAAAAAGGATAAAGGTCTTTGACAAAATAAAAGGACACAGTGTCTTTATCAAGTTATTGGTAATAACGCAAAAAAAGGGGGGCCGTCAGCACATTCCCATCCTATCTCTGAAGAAACTCAACTGTATCACAGGTAAAAACATGACAGCCGGGGTCAGTGCCACACTGAATTGATTTTAACTAGAGTATGACTTTTAATAGTAGTACCTAGGATACGCTCTAAAGATGCCCCCCCCATATAGGTCTTAAAATCCCACTAGAACACTTGGCTTTAATGGAAGACAACCCACAGAAAGCCTCTCATTAATCCGCACAGTAGAAGCATATCCTATTACTATGATAAAGAAACCCTTATTAGCCAAGTATTCCATTCAGATGCTCTCGACTGTGTGGGCAATGCGTGTTTTACATAGGAAGGAGCCACGGCTCAGAGCGGCATGACTCACGCAGGAGTTGGAGAAGAGAGGGGGCCGACCTAATAGATACAGCGAATGTGTTCACACACACGTGCTCATGCTTAGCGCAGCTGGGACAACGGGAAGGGTGTAGACAAAGGAGGGCCTGCACTCGCCAGAGCAATACGTATCCAACCTCAGTAAGAAACACGAAGATACAAACTCTCCATCACCATCAAAGTAAAAATATTGTGAGCCAACTTCCAGTTTCTGGTACAGCATGTGAAGAGTTTGGAAGTTATCACTCTGTCTTAAGCTGAACAAGGCAAAAAACCAACAACTCTTCTGAGTTCCCTCAGGGAAGTGAAATCATAGAGGAAACCGCTACTCCAAAAACTGGAGAGACCCAGAAAAAAACATGGTGGAGGAGTAGGGGGCTCCCTGCTTCCTGCCAGCATCTCTGAAACAAAGAAGGGCTGAAGCCAAAGGACTCTGAACTCCAAGAGTCTGGAAGGAAAGGAGATGGAGTCTACTAGGAAGACAGCCTCATAGGTCTATTTCAAGGAACAAACCAAAGCACACATGGTGGAGGGTCCAAAACATCACTATGAGTAGGGAAATAAAATCACCAAAGTCACAACAAGAGAGACCAAGGGACATCCTTCAGAAAACACTTCCTGAATGGCCAGGCCCTGGACAGTGTACGAGCCTCCTTTAATGTAGCAGTACTCACAGGTGCAGAGCGCATAACAAGCTGTTGATGCTTACGAGAGACAGAAAGCTGGCCAAAATGACGAAACAGAAGAACTCTCCTCAAAAACTGGAGAGACTCAACAGGTGAATACAGAGAACCACAACTTACTGGAGGACCCAACTGTGGAGGAACCTTGTCCAGGTGACAAAATCAGAACTGGGACAGATGAACGGCTGGAGATCACCGTGGACAAGCCTGAGATATAAAAATTCCAGGGGCATCAGTCATAGTTGCCCCCTCTCCCATACCTATGTGAGTTTTTACCTCCAAGAGCTTAACTAGGTTTCTCATGGTGAACACTGGAAAACAGACCCTTTCAGGCTTCCAGCAGGAGCGGAAAAAGGATCCTTTGGAAATACGCCAGGGCATTCTGTTCTGAATAAGGCCTGCCCTCAGGAGAAACTATTTGGGGCGCCTGGGTGGCTCAGTTGGTTGGGCGTCTGACTTCGGCTCAGGTCATGATCTCACTGTTCGTGAGTCCAAGCCACGCATCGGGCTCTGTGCTGACAGCTCAGAGCCCGGAGCCTGCTTCAGATTCTGTGTCTCCCTCTCTCTCTGACCCTCCTCCACTGATGCTCTGTCTCTCTTTAAAAAATAAATAAATAAATAAAATAAAAAAGAGAGAAACTATTTTACCACAGCCTAACCCCATGGGAGTTTATCAGAACCTAACCAACTTGGAGAAAGGAAAATGCTCGACTCCAGCCTGCCCCTAGCCTTCTGCGTGGAGGAAGGGAGATACTCATTTCTAACCAACTCCAGGTGCCTGTCCCACCTGTGTGAGAGAGAAACTGAGAAGCATTTGTGAAGTTCACAACCCAGGGGGAGAGCCTCACTAAAAGACCCAAACCTAGCAAATGACTAAAGAAGGCTTCCCCTCCCCCTTCACCTTATCACCACACCACTACGGCCCTATTTACTAGAGTTCCTTTAACTCTGCACATCATACTTGGCTTTTAAGAAAAACTTACGGCATACTAAAACACAAAGTTTGAAGAGACAAAGCAAGCATCAAAACAGACTTGGACATGGCAGGGATGTAGGAATTAACATACCAGGAATTTAAAAAAAAATTGTTTTTTTTTATTGCTTTTTATTTTATTTTTGAGAGACAGAGAGAGACAGCTGGAGCAGGGGAGGGTCAGAGAGAGGGAGACACAGAATCCGAAACAGGCTCCAGGCTCTGAGCTAGCTGTCAGCACAGAGCCCAACGCGGGGCTCGAACCCACGAACCGTGAGATCTGACCTGAGCCGAAGCCGGATGCTTAACCGACTGAGCCACCCAGGCACCCCAACATACCAGAAATTTAAAACAACCACGATGAGTATGTTAAAAGCTCTAATGGAAATAGACAATAGGGAAGGACAAATGAAGAACATAAACAGAGAAATGAAAATTCTAGTCAGGAATCATAAAGAATTACTAGAGAGCAAAAACACTGTAACAGAAATGAAGAGTGGCTTCGATGGACTCATCACTAAACGGGCCACAGCTCACGAAGACTCTCTGGGCTTGAGGATATAATAGTAGAAACTTCCAAACTGAAAAGCAGAGATTTCAGAAAAACAAAACAAAAAACACTGAAAAAAATCAGAACAGAGTATCCAAGAAATGTTGGATGACTACCGAAAGTACACACACATGTATAACAGGACTACCAGACTGAGATGAAAGGCAGTTCTTTCTTTTTTTGAGGTGATCATGACTGAGATTTTCTTCGCATTAATTTTTTTTGAAGTGAATTTCAGATTTCTTTTGAAGTGATCATGACTGAGAATTTCTTTGCATTAATTTCAGATACTGAATCACAGCTGCAAGGAGATCGGAAAATACCAAGCTGGATAAATAACAAAAAAACAAAAACCATAAAAAACCAAAAACTACACCAAGACAGCATCTTCAAACAGCAAAAGTCAAAATTAATGACTTTTATTTTTATTTTTTTATTTTTTTAAGATTTTATTTTTAAGGGGCACCTGGGTGGCTCGGTCGGCTAAGCAGCTGACTTCAGTTCAGGTCATGATCTCACAGTTCATGGGTTCAAGCCCTGCATCAGGCTCTGTGCTGACAGCTCAGAGCCTAGAGCCTGCTTTAGATTCTGTGTCTCCCTCTCTCTCTGACCCTCCCCTGCTCATACTCACGTGTGCTTTCTCTCTCTCTCTCAAAATAAACATACATTAAAAAAGATGAAAAAAAAGATTTTATTTTTAAGTAATCTCTGCACCCATCATGGGGCTTGAACTCACAACCCTGAGATTAAGAGTTGCATGTTCTACCAAGTGAGCCAGCCAGGTGCCTCTTTAAGAAAATCTTGAAAGGAAATGGGAAGGGAGGAAACAAAGGAACAAAGATAAGAATTCTATCCAACTTCTCATAAACCATGCAAGTAAGAAGAGAATGGAATGAAATATCTACAGTTTTGAGAGAAAAACATTGCCAACCTAGAATTCTATACCCTGTGATAATAATTTCCCAAAGTGAAGAAGAAATAAAGACTTTCTCAGGCAACAGAAACGGAGGCAATCTGTTGTCAGTAGACCTGCCTTGCAAGAAATATTAACAGAGCTCTTCGGAGAGTAGGAAAATGATACAGAGCAGAAACTCAAATCTCCATAAAAAAGTAAGAACATCAGAGAAGGAATAAATAACAGTAAAATGCCAACTGTAATTTAAGTTTATTATTTTTGAGAGAGTGCATGCAGGGGAGGGGCAGAGAGAGGAAGGGATGGAAGGAGGGAGGGAGGGGAGAGAGAGAGAGAGAGAGAGAGAGAAAGAGAGAGAGAATCCCAAACAGGCTCCATATTGTCTGCACAGAGCCAGATGCAGGGCTCAAATCCATGCACTCATATCATGACCTGAGCTGAAACCAAGAGTTGGACACTTAACTGACTGAGCCAGCCAGCACCCCTTAACTTTAATTTTTCTTGTCCTCAATTGATCTAACAGCTAACAGTTTGTTCAAAATAATAACAGCAACAATTTTGTATGCTTATATAGTATATATGTTTAGGTACACACTGTGCATATGAAATGAATGACAGTGATGATTTAAGGAACAGGAGGGAAGAATTCTTAATATTTTGTTATAAGATACTTATACTTACACTAACTGTGAAGCAGTCTAGTGTTATTTGAAATTAGACTTGGATAAGTTGTAAATGCATATTCCAAACTCTAGGGCAACCACTAAAACAATGGGAAAAAATAGAGAAAAATGGAATTATGTAAAATGCTCAATGAAAGCTATAAAAGGCAGAAAAAGTGTGTAGAAGACAAAAATAAGACCAAAACACAGGCAAGGAATAGAAAAGAGTCACAAATATGGTAGATATCAATACAAGTGTATTAACCACTTTAAATGACAATGGTTTAATACAACAATTAAAAGACAGAGTCAAAGTAGATTAGAAAACAAGACCCAACTAACTGTATGTTGTCCTCAAGAAATCTATTTCCAAAACAGAAAGCACTGAGCTCAGAAGAATTTATTGATTAATTCTACCAAACACTTAAGGAAGAAACCATACTAATTCTCTACAGTCTCCTACAAAAGATAAAAGCAAAGTGAATACTTCCTAACTCATTCTATGAAGCCAACATTACTGTAATAACAAAACCAGGCAAAGACATCACAAGAAAATGGCAAACCAATATCTCTTATGAATATGGATGCAAAAATATTCAACAAAATATCAGTAAATTGAATCCAACAATGTGTAAAAAGAATTACACACCATGACAATGTAGGATTTATCTTAGGTATGCAAGACTGGGTCAACATGTGAAAGCCAATTAATGTGATCCACTTGACAAAACCCAATACTCATTCATGATAAAAACTCTACTCTACGAATAAAAGGGAAACTTCTTCAGCTTGATAAAGAACATCTACAAAAATCTTAGAGCTATCTTCATACTTAATGGTAAGAAACTAGAAGCTTTCCTGCTAAGATCAGAAATATGGCAAGGAAGGGCATCTTTGTGACTTGGTTGGTTAAGCATTTGACTTGATTTTGGCCCAGGTCATGATCCAAGGGTTGTGGGATCAAGCATTTTGTTGAGCTCTGTGCTGAGCATAGTGTCTGCTTGCAATTCTCCCTCTCTCTCCCCACCACCCACCCCTCTTACTCACCGCTCGTGCTTGCTCTCCAAGATAAAAAATAATATGACAAGGATGTTTACCACTTTTCAACATCATACTAGAAGTCTTAGCTAATCTTAGGAAACAAAAATATGATATAGATTAGGAAGGAAGATGTTTCCAAATGACATGACTGTCTATGAAGAAAATCTATAGAATCAAAAACTCCTGGAACTAATAAGTAATTACTGCAAGGCTGCAGGAGACAGGGTTAATACACAAAAACCAATTGCCTTCTTATACATGAATAATGAACAATCGGAACTTGAAATTAAAAACACAGTACCATTTACATTAGCACCCCCAAATGTAAATACTTTGATATAAATTTAACAAAATAGGTGTAAAATTTGCATGAGTAGAACTACAAAACTGATGATGAAAATAAACAAGAACTAAATCAATGGAGATATTCCACGTTCATGGATAATAAGACTCAATACTGTCAAGATGTCAGTTCTTACAACTTGATCCATAAATTCGACATAACCAAATGAAAACCCCAGAAAGTTATTTTGTGAGTATCAACAGATTCTAAAGTTTATATGAAAGGCAAAAAAACCCACAAAAACCAGAATAACCAACACAATACTGAAGATGAAGAACAAAGCTGGAGGACTGATGTTACCCAAATTCAAGAACTACCATAAAGTTAAAGTAATCAAGATAATGTGGTAATGGGGAAAGAATAGACTAATAGTTCAGGAGAACAGAACAGACAGCCCAGAAATGGACCCATGTAAATATAGTCAACGGATCTTTGACAAAGGAGCAAAGGCAACACAATGGGGCACAGGTAGCTTCCCCACAAATGGGGCTAGAACAGCAGGATATCCACATGCAACCAATCAGTCAGTCCATCCAGACACAGACCTTCCACTCTTCTCACGGGTGGGCTGGGCATATCTTCCACTCTTCTCAAAAGTAAACTCAAAATGGGTCACAGACCTAATTATAAAACCAAACTATAAAACTCCTGAAACAAAATATAGGGGAAAAAATCTAGGTGATTTTGGCAAAGATTTTTAGATATAATATCAAAGACATGATCCATGAAAGGACTGACAGAGCTAAATCTCAATTAAAATTAAAGTATCTGCTTTGGAAAAGACACTGTCAAAAGAATGAGAGGAGAAGCCAAAGACAGAGAAAGTATTTGCAAACGACATATCTGTTGGGGGATGGTTTGTCAATGGAAAGTGTTTAAAATTCAATAAGAAAATGAGCAACCCACTTAAAAAAAATGGGTGAAAGACCTGAACAGACATCTCCCCGAAGAAGATAAACAGAGGGTAAATAAACTTATCAAAAGAAACTCAGTATCATATATCATTCAGGAACTGCAAATTTAAATAATGAGGTTCTACTTCCAACCTATTAAAATAGCCCAAATAAAAAACACTGAGCATCCCACGTGCTGGTGAGGAAGTGGAGCAAAGGCACTCTTATCCATTGCTGGTGGGAATGCAACATGGTACAGCCCCTTCGGGAGACAACTCTGTAGTTTCTCACAAAACTACACACACTCTTACTACATGATCCAGCCGTCTTATCCTGTGGTATTTACCCAAATGAACTGAAAACTTCCACCTGCCCAAAACCCTGCACAGACAGGTTTATGGCAGCTTTATTCATAAGTGCCAAAGCTTGGAAGCAACCAGGATGTCCTTCAGGAGGTGAAAGGACAAACGGTGGTCCCTTTGGACAATACAGTACTATTATTCAGTGGTGAGAACAAATATGCCATCAAGCTGTGGAAAGGCATGGAGAAAGCATCCGTATACATGACTGTATGAAGGATGCCGATCTGAAAGGCAACAGACTGTATGATGCTAACTAGACGACGTTCTGGAACAGGCACAACTATAGAAACAGAAAAGGGATCAACGGTTGTCAGGGATTGGAGGGTGGAGGGATGAATGGAACATCAAGGATGTTTAGGGCAGTGAAGCTATTCCGTAGGATACAGCAAAGGTGGATTCACGTCACCATATAAGTGTTACGACTCACAGAACGTATGGCACCAAGAGTGAATCCTAACATTAAACTACGGACTTTGGGGGATGATGATGCACGAGTGTCGGTTCTCTGAGGTAGCACCAGACCACTCTGCTGGGACATGCTGACGGAGGGGGGGTGGGGGGGCTCACATGTAGGGGGCAGGAGGCCTATATGGGAATTTCCATACTCCATGCACAATTTTGCTGTGAACCTAAAACTGCTCTAAAAAATAAAGTCTTTAAAAAAAATCTGTGAACCCATATATACCATCCTACATTTTCTATTTTATTCCTTTTTTTTTTCCCCAACAAATTTTGGTCATCTCCTAAGTAAACTTATTTCACCACCCACTAAGGGGCTTGAAGGAAGTCCACCAAACATTTCTAGAGCGCAGCATCTACTGTAGCTCTCTGCAATCCATGCTCTGTGGAGTTCCAGAGGCTCCAAAGGCGACATTCAACTCATTCTCGGTTTCCGACCAAGAGGATTTCCCAGCACCCAGTCCCCAGCATCCAGCCCCCAGCACCCGGCCCAAGGCTGGATAGGTCCCCAGGGGCTGTTGCAGTACCTGGAGGGAGGGTCTCCATGCTTTGTCCTTTCTCATCCCCGTTGCTGTGATGAAGGTCTTTCTTTTTAATTGGGTCGATTTCATTCCAGTCCTCCTACGGGAAACAAAGACACGAGATGAGCTGATCAGTACTTCAAGCACACCCTCACTCACCAGTTCGGCAAATGTCTTAAGCCTTAGGACACCAATGAGCCCTAGGGATGCAAGAGTGAGGGAGGGAGAATTCCCGTCTCCAGGACCTACATCCCAGACCTTCTTGGGCATTGTGAGGGGACAAGAGCAAGGGAACGACCTCTTCCAAGGAAGGATTTGCAGCTTTTCTCTTCATTTTATATTTGTACTGCATACCTACGGGAAGGAAATACTCCAAAAAACCCAGGGCTTTGTGGATCTGGAAGGTAGCGGAAGGGAGTTAGGGAAAGTAGATTAAATAAAATAATTCAATAGTGGTTAAATTAAAAGCATTAAAATGAGGGTAGCTCTCTAGATATGTTAGATGGTTAAGGACACCTTAGGACCAGATTTCTCCCTCTGGGCCTCTCTGAGCCCTCCTCTGAGGTTGTTAAATGATTTGTTTAATTCTGCTGAATAACAGTGGAGGGAGGAGGAAGGACGAGCCAAGCTTTCCTGGGGCTTCACTCTAATAGGACTGCCAATGGAACAGAGCTGTAAATTAAGGGTTTAATGTGAAACCAGAATACGATATAAGCTCTGGCAGAATTTATTCAGCTCATCTGCACAAACAATTTACTCTAATCCATCAACATTAAATCAAACCAAAAAACATCTCCATGACCACAGAGCTAAATATATTTCTCAACCACTTGGAAGCTGATTTCCGTGAATCAGATAAAAAAGGTTTCTGTATTAAATGCTGATCAGAAATGTCCCATGGCTAGTCATTTTCCCACACGACTTCTGTAGGCCAAGCATTGTCGACTGGCCGTTCTCCTGAGCAGATGCTCTGGGGCTGGTCTGCAGCACTGAGCCCTCCCTCGGGAGAGACCGATGAGTCCCGCACGGGTGGGTCCAGCCAGCACTCCTGCAGACCAGCGTGGGCTGCGTGCTGTGCAAAAGGGGACCACTGGAGACAGTCTGGCTCTTCCAAACATAAAGCGAGATCTGCAGGGAGGGTAATCCTCAGAGGCTGGGCCAAATCGGACATTTTTCCCAAATGCAACTTGCTTTGCCAATAACCTCCATTTGTACTCAAACGGTACAGTAATGAAAGAGAAACCATGCCTAAGCCTCCTCCCTCTTGAGGCCAGCTTTTCCTTCAGCTGCTTCTTCAGCGCCATCGCTGGTTTATCCCACCAGGGCCGTGGCGGAATGATGGATGGGGCACCCGCGAGGATGACCTCACTGCAGAAACAATGGGCTGGCGAGGAACACGCCTGTGCCTCGGTGGTCCTGCCCCTCCCCACGCTTGTCACAAGGCCTCTGCCCCTCAAGTGCTCCAAGTCCCGTGACTTATTTTTGAGAGGGAGACAGAGAGACAGAGCACGAGCAGGGGAGGAACAGAGAGAAAAGGAGACACAGAATCCAAAGCAGGTTCCAGTCTCTGAGCTGTCAGCAGAGAGCCTGACGTGGGGCTCAAACTCATGAATCGTGAGATCATGACCTGAGCTGACATTTGATGCTTAGCCTACTGAGCCACCCAGGCACCCTGAGTCCTGTAACTTCTGAAGATGTTATCCTGCATTTTGACAAAACTGTTAAAATGCATCGGTATCCCAACTTAAATATCTTTTGCGGCAGTTTTTCAAAGGTTTTAATAATTTGGCTTTTGAGGTTATTTGGTTAAAAATAAGCTTTCAATTTACTATCAGCAATGATTTTGTGGCAAGCCTGGCAAAGGCGTGGGAGGAAGAGACTCTAACCTTCTGCGTTTACAATGCACGGAAATGTGTGAATGCTAAATTCAATAAGTAATGAAGTTACCGGAGTCATGGTGCGTGCACTTTTAATTAAGCATTATTAATTTTTATTTTGTAGCTCGCTTGTAGCATTTTGTGGCTAATAACTACCCCCCCCTTACTGCCCTGCAGCCTTTACAGTGGCTACATGGATGAAACCATTTAACCTTGTACCTGAATAGAATCAAAAGTGGAAGTTGTTAGTGGGGCCAGCGCCCAAGAACTAAGGCATTGTCTCTACTCCTGACAAAAATCACCACTGAGGCAGGTCGACCATCGATGTTTCCTCAGAAAAGAGATGCTTCCTTCTTCCCACAGGCAAGACGGACTGGGTCCATAGGCAACATTCCTTAGCCCCCCTTCCCCCTACCAACCCACCATGTCCCCCCATAAAACCAAAGCTGGGGATAAGAATATGCTGCATGGCGGCAAAGTTCCAGGCAGGTGAAATAATGCTAAGGGTGGACTGCGAAGGCCTGCTGGGCACGAGCTGTCCCACACAGACCCTTCCGGTCCCCATGCACCCTCCTTCCCGTCTCCACGCACCCTCCTTCCTGTCCCCGCACACCCTCCTTCCCAGTTTATGATTCCGAGTTCCCAACGGGGACATGGAAGACCTTACCCAGGTCACACAGTGGGTAAGAAGCTGAAGTTGGCCTTTGATAAATCAGGCCGCAGTTTAAACAAAGCTATAAGAACCCGCTTCTCACAAATTCATAAAGGTCTGAGGATACAGTTCTAAGAGGTCGTTTGCAAAGGACTGGTTTATTCTGGACTCCCCAGTTAAAAACTGCCAATTATCATGTAAAGGACCTGATCCTAGAGTAAAATGGGGGGATGAAGAAAACGGGGAACCCACTAGGCCACCGGAGCGCCATTCTAGACACTGAGCACACATCGATCTTCCTTACGGGGCTATTACTATCCCCATTTTACAGATGAGAAAGCCAGGCACTGAAAGCTTAAGTACATAACGAGGCCAGATGCAAACCCCAGGGGTGGATGGATTTATTTATTTATTTATTTACTTTAAAGCTTTTAATGTTTATTTTTGAGAGAGAGCGCGTGCACGAGCGAGTGAGTGAGCATGAGCAAGTGGGGGAGGGGCAGAGAGAGAGGGAGACACAGATTAAGCAGCAGCTCCATGTTCTGAGCTGCCTGATAGGGGCCTCAAACTCACAAACTGTGTTGATGATCATGACCGGAGCCAAAGTTGGATGCCATCCAGTTGCCCCAAACCCCTGGGATTCAGTACTGGAGTCCATGGTCTCAATCAATCCGCTGCACTGCCTTTAGGTAAAATAGCTCCCCCGACTACCAACTAGACAGACACAAGTAAAGCAAAATGATGTATGAACCATTCATTCATCTCAGAATATATCCGATCGCTGTAAATTCCTGATTGTTCGGGATCACTGACTGGATCCACTGGCTGGGACAGCCGGTGCCCATGTACAACCCACCACCTGTCAATGGCTCCCCCTTCCAGACACTTGTCCAGTCCCACTCTCCTCCAGTAACCCTGACCCATGGCCCTTGCTAGATGGAGGAAAGTCCCTAGAGATACTTGGCTAAGCGTGCCTCTTCAGGCACGGACAAGCATCCAGCCTGATGGCACAGCACCCCGTACCCTGCAGAGGGTGGGGAAGGCTCCAAGAAACCTGCGGCCATAGAGGGGCTCCTTAGCAGAGATCTGAGGGGTCAAGAATGGACCTGACAAGGAGAAATAATGGGGATCTGGGGGAGATGAGGGTTCTGGCGGCAGAGGGAACAAAATGAAAAGCAGGAAGCGGGAAGACATGGAAGTGGTGAGATGCTGCGACTTGAGACTTCCATTCCAGAAACATCATGTTGGCTGTAGTGTAGGGTCAGACAGAGGGTCAGAAGAGAGACCTGGGGCCAAGACAATGCAGCAAGGGATGGTGGGGAGCTGGCTCCAGCCTGGGTCCCATAGATGCAGAGAGGAGACCTCATGGCCCCAGGGCAATGACTGGAAGAGGAAAGCAGGAAGGAAGGAAGGAATCAAAGATGGAGAGTTCCCACCTGGACGTTTCAGACGGGAGGGGGCAGGGGAAGGCTGTCTGGGTGGGGAAGGCGTGGAGCCGGGAGAGACAGAGGAGACTATTCGGGAAATGTGGAGGGTCCCACAAGATACTAGGAGGAGGTACCTGGCAACCACAGGAGACACACGGCTGGAGATCTAGAAAGGCAGGAGGCCATTGAAGCTGCTGGTGGGCATGTGAGGCCGTCCAGGGGCGGCGTGAGATGGGTCCTGGGACAGTGGGAGGTGCAGGACACGTGCCACGTGTGGAAGAGCCCTGGCCAAGGAGCTGGGGCCTCAGGGTGTCAGCATGGTGGTGTGAGGAAGTCACCAGCCTCCCTCCCTCCACTGAGCCCTGGGCTGAAGGTTTCTCAGTCCCTGCCTGCCCTTGGCGTTCCTGGGTATCAAGTCTTCTCAGCACTTTTTGATACTTTCTACCTATTTCACACGTCTGGTATCCAAAAGCTCTTCAGGTCCTTGGAGGGTCCTCTGTCACGTTTCTGGTCTATTCCCCCAGCACCGAGCGTAGCACTGGTCTTAGGCTGGCCGCATGATAAACAGAGTTGGAGCAAAAAACAATCCTCACGCTCCTTACTCAGATTGATTTGAGTGGCTTCACCCGCTCTGCAGAAGCTTTTCATGACAACCACCCGCTCCTCAGACCTCTACCTCCGTTATGAGACGCACCTACACCGGCAGGGCCGCGTTTAAAAGTGGACACGTGTGGAATGCAAACGCATGGAGCAGGCCCTGGTGCCCGGGACCCCAACAGCCAGGATGTGCTACCAGCTGATGTTTGCTTCCTCCTTGGTCAAGAGAAAATGACGCGGTGACAGGCAGGTCCTCTTTTCCATGATAAGTACAAGCGGCTCAGGAGAGAGGGTAATGAGGCGGTTTGATGTTGGGTCAGATGCTGCAGAGGATTCAAAGCCCGGGATGCGGTCAGCCTGCTGTCATCCCCCGGGCCGCTTTGTCTCTTCTGCCACAGAGGGGGGATGCCCACACGGAACGCGGGGGACTGACACGGGCTGAGCCGGGGCTGCGGACCAGTGTGGACGAGGGCGGCTCAGTGGGCCTGGCTACAAACTGGGTTCCATCAGGGAGGTTTATTTAGCCAGAGGTCTGCCACCCACATCAACAGTCATGGAGCAGGGAGGAGGATGCTACCCTCCCGCCCCCCACCCCAGCCCCTGCTCACCTTTAGTGTTTGGTCCACAGTGTGGGAAAGACGTGGAAAAGCCTCACTTCTGGCACTGAGACTGTCTCTCCAGATCATGCAAAACGCAATCTCCTTCCACTCACTCGCTTACCTGGGCTCCTAGCTACTATTATGTGGGTCTGAACTGGGGGAGTTTTCCGACTCCTTACAGGCCCTAGACACACACTGTGCCCACACGGTTCCTACACATGTGCAACAGAAGCAGGTCTGCTACCTGAAGCACAAATGGAATGAAGTCAGGCTGGGAGTGAGATCAGATGGAAATAAATGCCTACTTATCTAGCATAATGAGAGAGAAGAGCAGCAAAATTTCATCTTTTTTCTAAGAAGATAAAAGGGCAATGGGTTTTAATAAAATGACAGGTTTTCCAGAAATAAGTAAATCCAATAGGCTGGCTTATGGCGTAATTATGAAAATTAATTAAGTGTAAATCTAGCTTTGGTTATTAAAAGACTATTCCCCCATAGTATTTCCAATATGATCTGTCTTCGGTTTCAAAATAAGAAGAAATTAAAAAATAAATATGAAGGGCGTGCCTAGGCGGCTCGGCCAGTTAAGTGTCCGGCTTCAGCTCAGGTCATGATCTCGGTTTGTGAGTTCGGGCCTCGCGTCAGGCTTTCTGCTGTCAGCACAGAGTCTGCTTTGGGTCCTTCGTCCCCACCCTCTCTGTCCCTCCCCTATCTGTGCATGCATTCTCTCTCTCTCTCAAAAATAAACACTTTAAAAAAAGTAAGAAGAAATAAATAAAAAGTGGGCTGGGCAGAGAGGAGGGGAGGGCTGGGAAGGGCCAGTGTGGAGGCAGGAAGGCCTCTGTGGTGAGGGGGGCAGGGGCAGCGAGGGGCAGCTGCCTGTGAGAACAGCCTCTTACACACTAGCAGATGGCCATCAACCTGTTAAGGGCACCGATGAGCCCAACCTCTCTTGTCCCAGAAGATGAGAAGAGCGATCCGGAAGGGCTGAGGGACTTACCAGGTTATCAACGGGTGCGAAACAGTCCCAAGACTGTTGGCCCACATGGCCTCGGGCGGAGGCCGCAGCGCCTCACCAGACTCATGGACGGGGCGGCGAGTGCCCTCACAGCCCTGCAGCTGCCTCCCCCACAGTGAGAGACCGGAGAGGAGGTGAGGGTGGGGGAGACGGTCAGGGGGAGGCGGCAGACACCTCCCTCCCTACCACCTAGTGGTGGAAACCACCGCTGTCACACCAGTCTCATTCTGCTGGCAGGGAGCACATCACTATGTCTAGCCCACATTCAAGGGGAGGGGAATGAGGGCCCACATTTTGAGAACAGGACTGTCAAAGAACTGGTGAGCATAATCCAAAGCCACTGCGTTTGTCCATGCCTATGACCTGAGAGTGGCAGAGAGGAGGACGGAATATTCCAAAGGTAGACAGATGCTGCCAAAGCCCAGCCAGTTATCCGCATGTGGGGGCCGTGAAGTGGAGAGAGCCCGAGAGAGGAGTCACAAAAGGGTCAAGTCTGCAGTAAAATGCTACCTCATCTCACGCTGACCTCCTGCCCATGGTCCCACATAAAGACCAACACCACTTACAGTAATGTGTGAATCGCCAACCACCGCCAAAGCAAATGTGCTTCCACACGTGAAGCTAGACGAGAGGTAGACGCATAGCGCGGACTCATCGAAGGCTGCCTTTGTAAACGTTAAGTGGCGAACACTTCTATTTGTTAACACAGATAAAAATATCACCGTGGAAGAAAATAAACAGGTTGTTTTTAATCTCCTGTTACTGAAATACATTTTCTCACTGTTAAATTTTTTCGGCTGGCTCGACCATATGCTCGGAGGCAGATTAAGTAACCAAAAATACCATCTGAATGACGACTTGACTTTTTTTCTCATCAATTGTCTACTTTCCACTGTTACTTAGTGACTGTTCGGTAGCACCACCACCACCACCACCATTTTGCCCAACAATATTCAAGTGTAGCGGGGCAGGGGTGGGGGAGGTCAGGTTGCCAGATCTGTTGCCAAAGATGTTCATACACACACACACACACACACACACACGTAGACACCAAATGGAAGCAAATTTTTAAAAGTCGACTTAGTTTCCTTCTAGGGACCAAGAACTGCCACACCCCAGCTTTCTCGCCATAAAGTGATCTATAGAGGAACCAGAAGGACTATTTAGTGTTTCTAATTCTTCAGGATGGGTATCTCACCAGGCTACTGCAGGGGAATAAATCCTAGGTCTTCTTATGAGAGGATGAAAAAAACCCTGCGAATGTCAGCTGTCACTATTCATTTTTTTTCAGCTGTCACTATTCAAAGTGTTCTTTCTAAATAGGGCATGTGACCTGTTAATAAATTGGTAATTATAATTTTAACTCAACTGGGAAATAGTCTAAAAATGTCACAATGCCCAAGGGAAGCCCCTTTAGCTAGGCCATTAGTCAGGTCACTCTGAACCATGACCAAACTTCTGTTAAAACCAGAAGCCTGGGGTGCCTGTGTGGCTCAGTCGGTTGAGCATCTGACTTCAGCTTAGGTCATGATCTCATGATTTGTGGGTTTGAGCCCCACATCGGGCTCTGTGCTAACAGCTTAGAACCTGGAACCTGCCTTGGATTCTGTGTTTCCCTCTCTCTCTGATCCTCCCTGCTCATGCTCTCTATATTAAAAAACAAAACAAAAAACACCCAGAAGCCCGTACTCTACGAACACTATGCATTTATAAAAGAGATGGTTTCTATAACATCGTATAGCAACTACACTTAAATGAAAGTTTTTTTAAATCAAAGCAATGAGACGTGAAAGTAACTGGAGGGAAAAAAAAAGATTTCCATTTCTAAATAAGTTCCCACTGAAAGCAATAACTTGATTTAAGAGGAAGAGTATTCTCCTCCCTCCTAATCATCATCAGAATAGAAAGGGGACGTAACAGGGGCTCAGTTGCTCAATCATTTCTGAACATGCATTTTGTGCATGGGGACCAGTGAGAACCGCGCCCCCCCAGGTTTCACTGCTCAGACACGGGGACCAGTGACACGCCCCCCCAAAGTTTCACTGCTCAGGGTGAGCTGGTCACAACAAGCTGGAGGAGCAGGAAAAGCTCAGGCTGAGCTCCAACAGCAACCTCCCACCAGTTTCCAAAACCTCTCTTCAGGTTAGCATCAAAACACAGGAGGGGTTGAGGACTCGGACCTGGGTAGAGCAGCGAGGGGGGGAACAAGACAGAAGGCCCAGGTCTCCCGCCTCTCTCCAAGGCCTGGTCCTGGCCCAGGCCAACAGAATCACAACCTCTGGGGAACGGGATGCTTTCCAGAAGCTCTCAGGGCAGCTCTGATGCACAGTCAGGGTTAAGAGCCACTGGTTTCACAAATGTACGTACAGTCTTTCCCCCTCATCACTCCAACCGAGTTCAGGAAACCCCCTTGCTGCTAAAATGGAAGGGGCAAGTGTGGACTGTGGGTTCAAATCATGGGGCTGCTCCATACATGGTCACTTACTCACAAATACAAAACACATGATGATAAAGGTCACTGCTTTGTTTGTTTTCCAGCATGCTCTCAGAGAAAGGCAGGCCGCTGAGAAGTACCGTGGGGCTGCCTGTTATTTGGAGGCTGTAACGATTACTTGCAGTGAAGTCATGAGTTAGAATAACACTGCTGTGCATCCTCTGGTTATTTAACTTTTCTAACACATGGAGGGCCAGGGGATGCATCCTCCGGCGCACTCACTCCATACATGGCCAACTGCCTTGATTTAGTCACCATCCTCCTGTTTAAGTGCCCGTGGCCGTGTACGGATGCAGTGTCCGTCGGTGACTCAGTCCACACGATCTAGAAACTCTAGAACCTGAGCCGCACTGAGGAGAGGTCTGGGATGGGTTGTGGGCCTGGCAGACCAATCCTGGTCTCTATCACCTCGGACTGAGGCTGTCTGCCTCTCCGGGCCTCGGGCTTCCAATGTGCAACACAGAAACTGAAAACACCTGTGTCCTAGCCCATGAAATGTGCACAGTGACAGGACTCCACTGGCTTGTACGGCATTCACTGTACAAGTTAGACATTCAGTCTCATCATTGAGATCATCAAACTTGCCTTCCTCTGATTCGAGGGACCTGCCTTCACCCCTCTTTCATTTCCCACCCCCCCCATAATTCGTTCATTCGCTGGTTTGGTAAGTTGCTTCTGTGGTCTTCCTCCCCAAACCCCTTACTCCCCAGTCTCACCACCAGAAAAACATTAGATAAGTCTCACACACGGGATATTTTTTACCAAACCCTTGACCAGGACTCCTCAATACCATCAAAGTCACCAAAGGCAAGAAAGGCTGAGGACTGTCATAGCCCAGAGGAGCCTAAAAAGATAAAAGAAAAACTCAAGAAATCTGAGTAAAGTAGGGATTTCAGTTCATAACAACATATCAGTATTAGTTCTTTAATTATAATGCATGTATCACAGTAATTGTTTTAAACGTTTATTTATTTTGAGAGAGAGAAAGAGTATGTGCAGGAGGGAGAGAAGGGGACAGGGGCGGGGGAGAAAGACGGGGGAGAGAAAGAGAGACAGGGGAGAGAGAGAGAAAGAGAAAGAATGAATCCTAAACAGGCTCCATGCTGTCAGCACAGAGCCCAACGTGGGGCTTGATCCCACTAACTGAGGTCGTGAGCTGAGCCTCAATCAAGAGTTGGGAAGCTCAGCCGACTGAGCCAGCCCAGGGCCTCTGTAGGCCACTAAATTCAGATGGTCATAACAGGGGAAACTGGGCGCAGGGCCTACGAGACTCTCTGCACTGTTACCAATTTTTTTCTGCAAATCTAAAGCTATTTTAAAAAACAATTCAATAATTTTTTGCATAGATCTTATTTACATAAAGGGAAATAATTACATTAAACACTCCTGGTTCAACATCTGTCAACTACGTATTCCTAGGATGTCTGTCATTTTTTAATAGCAATTTTAATCCCACTCCCTCTCCCTGCAGGGAGCTAAGGTGTGAATCTCTTGATAAATGCTGATTTTAAAGCCAATTTTTGCAATGAGACAGAGCCCAGGAGCAATCTATTTCACACCACAATTTTCTCTTTTCAAGAGCAATCCATCCTAAACTCCAATGCTCAGGGTAGATGACCGAAGCACTGGTGGCCCAGTGCAGGGGGAGCACAGGCAGGCTATTAACATGCAGCTTTTCCTTATTTCTGCTCCTAAATAAGATTTTATGAAGCAAGACGGCTTTGGAGCCAAGTCGTAAACATTCCTGAAGGCGAGATCAGCAGGCCTTTAATACAGAGCCCACAAGTTAGCTGAGCACCTGCTATTTTAAGGAGTCGTTTACAGCCTCATTTTTTATCACTTGATCGGATTCCACCTCTTTCTTCCTCTAACTAGAGAAATTGCATCTCCGATTTCCAGGAGGGAGGTCTCTGACAAAGCCCCTTTCTAACTGCTGCTTCTTGTTCTGCAATTTTCAATGTTAGCTGAAGCAGGTTCTCTTAGAGAAATGAATTTCAGCAAACTTGACGAGAAAATGTCTTTTGAAAAGATGTTTATTTTTGAGAGAGAGCGTGTGCGCACGCACAAATGGGAGAGGGACAGAGATGGGGGGAGGGAGAGAATTCCGAGCAGATTCAGCACTGTCTGTGCAGAGCGCACCTCGCGGCTCGATTCCACCAACCGTGAGATCATGACCTGAGCTAAAATCAAGAGTTGGATACTTAACCAACTGAGCCACGCAGGCACTCCAAAAACATGTCTTTTTATCAAAAAAAAATGTATTTTAGAAATATCATTTCCCCTGTGACTTACCTAAAAATCAATTGCATATTAAAATGTTTTTAAAAATGGTAATTCTCAAAAGATGAGAAAAAGCAGTAAGAGAGAACTTAAGCAGGCAGGCAGCACGGCAAGGGGTCAAGCAGGCAGCAGGGACCGACTGGTGGCGTCCTCACCAGCCCAATCACCACCAGGCTTCTAGTGTGCTTGGCAGCAGCCTGCCCTCTGTGTCAAGCCCCTGGCCAAGCTGCGTCCCCACTTTGCTTCAGCTCCAAGGTGTATGGGGTCTCGTAGAACTGCGCCGCAATGCTGCCCTGTCACCAGCAGGTGCCACTAGTCTGTACATTTACTGATGAAACCCCTCCCAGGGGCGAGACTAAGGTCCAAACAATTGGTTCCTTCCCTGCTCCCTTCTGTACCCATGGGCAGCAGAGATTTCGAAGAGAAAGATCCTCCCCAGACATCAGAAGTGTTTTCAAGAGCATCTCCAGGAGAAAAGTGAGTTCTAGTGTGACATGCTAAGCACTCTGAGGGAAACTAAATGGAAAATCTGAAATTAAGTTTTTGTCCCTCCCTTATGTGATCACAGGGCATTAGCGTCAGAAATTTCTGGTAGCACAGCCCAGGATCTGCTAACCAGGCTTGAGTAGGAGGGAACATCTTTTACCAAAGCCTCATCCCACACCCCACACTGGGCCGGATCTGATGTTCTCCCGCTCGCTCCTCTGACTGCCCACCAAGGTGGTACGGATGGCCATTCTTCCCACCCGAGGCTTCCCCCACAGTACCTTCCCCATGCTCTCCATTCAAGTACAACTCAGATTTTAATTCCTTCTCCTTTGGGGACAGTTAAATTCAGGGAGATGTTGGCGTTGGAAAAAGGAAATAAGCAGAGAAGTGAGGGGAGACGCGGCGGCTTCCCAAAGCTGCCCTGGGAGAGAAGGGGAGGGGAGCACAGCCCAGCACACATCCACGGCCAAGGCCGAGGCTCTGCAACCTGAAGGCTGAGGCGGGAGGTGTTTGGAACACAGACGATAATTCATGTCAAGGTGAGCAGGCAAGATGATGGAGGGGTCTTCTTAGAAAACCAGTGAAATGTGGCTGGAGGACCAGAAGTACCGTGCGTGAGACACGTAAAGATGCATCGAAAGATGCATCGAAAGATGCATCGAAAGATGCAGGTCACGTGCAACCAAGGCAAACACACTCATGAGCGCCTCACATGTCTCACAAATGAGCAGCTGCCAATGGGGACTATACAGCATTCGCCTTTATTAACTTAAAATGTACACGTTCTCATGAACCCTCTCTTCATTCAGGGCTCAATGGCTCCCTGGCTGCCATATGAACAAGACCCCAAAAACCTAGAATGGCTGTCCCGGATCTGTTTTTTCTCATCAAGTTGTCCTTGTAGTCACTGCAAATTCTTCTTGCACAGAGGATTTGTGCAAACAGAACAGCATTAGCCCATTTTACAGGTAAGTAAACAGATGGGGACCGTCCGTAGGTTGACGCAGTACTACCTGAGCCCGGATTCCACTCTAGCCTGTTCCAAAACAGTGTTTTTGTTTTGTTTTTTCCTACTGCTCCACGCTCTTTTCTTAGGAGGTTATTCAGATCAGATTGCAGAAGTCAAGCGGAGCGTTCACATCCAGCCCGAGGTGGTGTGGTACGCAGTGGATCCCTGCACCCATGAACAGGGAGAGCCCAGCCCAGCCCAGGAACGTCTGCTGGCAGGGTCCAGGGATGTGGCTGTTACAGGAACCTCCCTCCCACGTGTGTTCCGGGATGGGACAGGACGGACAGTGCCTGTCGGGGACAAACTGTTTGACCCCTTCCCCCCCCCCCCCGGCATGTTTATTTACACATCCATTTGCTGCTTTCCACAGTGGGGACACTTTCCACACTATTCCCGTAGGCAGGATCACAACGTGGGCTGCACACATCCCGCTATCTTGTTAAAAAGCAAAAGGAGACGGTGCAAATTAGTTCAACCTGACCGGAAAGCAACTGGGCACCACGCATCAAGAACGGGAAAGACGTGCAACCTTTCAGCTGAGAAATCTCATTTCTGTAACTTTATCCTAATGAACTGACCCGAGATAAGGAGCAAATGTTATGCATAAATGTTGCAGTATTGTTTCTGAGAAAAGAAAAAAAAAAAAAGAAAAAACTTAAAATAGTCCCCTGATAAGAGGTTGGTTAAATTACTTTATGGCTCCTCAAAAGAATATGCAACCATTAAAAACTGTAATTATAGGGATCACACAGCCATATGCAAATGCTTATAATGTGTTAAATGAAAAGGCAGGAAACAAAATTTTATGTACACAATGAAACAACTATATAAAAATACGTAGCCATATGGATTAGCTTGGAATGAAATGCACTAAAATAAAAGGGGTTGTGCTAGAATCAAGAATAATGAGTTTTGTCTTTACTTCTCAAACTTTCTGTCATGTTTTTAAATTATCTTCATGAATAATAAATTTAAACACAGACATGTTTAGGTTGGAACTTCAAACCTGTGCACTATTTCGTGTCATTAAGGCATCACAGCAGTTGGCTTGTATCTGGCCAGAGGCTCAGAATGCCACCCAAAGCAACCAGAGAACCCTGGGGTAGCATCCAAGTTGTTTCTAGAGACAGGTGTGAGCCTGGCCTCTGTTAGGTCAAGATGCTATTCTGGAACCCAGGGAGGTCTCCCCTTTCCTCAGGAGTTGGAAAGGTCCCTGTTGTCCTGGACAGGGCTCGACACTGACAGGCCTGTGGAGGGGCCCATCTCCTCTGTGCCTCTTTCCCTACTGGGCGTGCCCTCCATGAAACTGGTTAACCAAAGACTAAACTAATCTTGTGTGCTGACAGCCACTGCTGGCACTGACCTTCTGAACTAAGAGGTACGCTGGACACTAACCTTGAGTTCACAGGAACCTACATACCCAGAGAGAAATCAAAGCATATTCTTCCCCCAGCCTGCCCACCTCTGGCTCAACTGCTTGTCCCTCCAATGCAAAGCATAGAGGGGATGAAGCTAACAATAGCAGCGACGCCACCTCCACAGAACTGACACACAGAGAAGTGGGGCCACTCTGTGCCATGAGTGGTAGGGCAGCTGTAGGCTGCTGCTTCACTCATTCTTCACTGCATTCCTGAGACGCAGGGTTAATGCCCCCATTTAAAGACAAAAAAGTTGAGAACCAAAAGGAGAATCAAAGCAGGTAGCAAAATAGGCACTGCACTGAGCATCACATCCCAGTCTGAGTTGTCCAGGGGCCGTGCTCCATCCACAACACCCAACCAGCTCTGGGACGGCCTGGCTGAACGCAGTGCCTGCCTGGATAGTTAGAATAACTAAATCCGGCCCATCTAAGGTAAGGGTCTGGCTCACAGTTTGTTAGGTGGTAAGTGGGGACTGCCCATCCTTCCTCTTAGCTTCTCTGATAACATTACAGAAAAATTATAACTTATGCTCACATTGCATTTCAAAGGTTGCTCTTCTTACACACTTTACCTCATTTAACCATAAGGGGAAAGTTGGGGAGAAAGTGGTTTGCTGCCAAGAGCTCAGGCTTTGCAGGCAGATTCTGATTCCTGCGCTGGAGCTCCCAGTAATAGGGACCGTGTTTTCCACCCTTGGTGATGTCGCAAGAATTAAATGAGACAACATGCATCATGATGATGCTGGCGAGGGCTGACAGACAGTAGGCTCTCAATAAAAAGTGACCCCCTGTCCCCCACAATAACCTTGTAAGTCACACGGCACTCCCTTTTATAGCAGAGAAAACTAAGGCACAAGAAATCACCTGAGTTAGCCAAGACCCCATAGTGATCAATAACCTATCACTGCAGACTCGGGAGTCTGTATCTGGTGTAACACATCCTCAAAGTTGTTAGGATGAGGCTTCGATGTCGGGGCACCTGCAGTATTCACGTGCGCCTACTGGAATCTTCTGCCTTACTATACAGCAACCACTGCCAAGATGTGCGGATCCCACGGAATTTATTCCACGTGGCGCCTGTATCTCACTCTATGCTGAGGTCTGAGAAACTGACGCTCTCTTTAGATGTAGTTTGTTTTTTTTTTTAATGCTTTAATGCCGAATTCCAAAGACCCTGTTTACTTGCTAAGTTACTCCCTACAGGTCAAAGATTGATGTGTCTATTGGCTTTGAACCAAGAAAAAACTAGATGCAAATCCAGGTTTCAGAACATTATAAATTATCAATCTACTACATTTTTTAAGGGTTATTATTATTTTTTTTTTGAGAGAGAGAGAGAGAACATGCATGAGCAGGGCACAGAGAGAGGCAGAGAGAATCTCAATCACGCTGATAGCATGGAGCCTGACAAGAGGCTTGAATCCACAAACCGTGAGATCATGACCTAAGCGCAAACCAAGAGTCGGATGCCCAACCAAGAGTGAGCCACCCGAGCACCCCTTAATCTCTCTCATTCTTGGCAGCATTATCCAGAAGGCTAGACTCTGAGAGGATTACAGTAGGTGTGCGTGAATACCGCAGATACCCGATATCAAAGCCTCATCCTAACAACCTTGAGGATGTGTTGGACCAGATACAGTAAGTGCCAGAAGGAACGCACTACAAAGTTGGCTGGCTTATGTGGCTGTGAAAACTGGCAAAGTTCATCTGAGTCAAATCAAGCAGGACATGCAAACTCACTTTCATTCCTGTGTACACAGGCTTATGCAATAGCACTATAACCTGAATCCTACCAGCACAACCAGTGAACTAGGAGTGCCGGGAATTTTTAGTTTTTAGGAACTTGTACTAGTGGGTCTTACCCAAGGTTTATACCCTATTTTCTTCCATAAGGGATTGGGTAGCTTTAAACAAAAGACCTAAAGAGCAATATACAAGAGATGAAACACCGAGAGGGAGGAAACGAGGAAGCAAACTGCTGCAGTCGACTTAAATTTTAATTCTGAGCTTCCCAGGGACAGAAGTAAAAAAGGAGTAATGGGAACGAGAATTTGAATACAATGAGACTCAGGCACAAGCCAGAAGATAGGGATGCAAGTAATCTGCCAACGCCTAGATGGTACGTGATCAGTCAGGGTCTCAATTCAGACCAGACTCCAAACGCTATGGATGCTTCAACTAACTGCTTTTTCAGCTCCCAAGTGAACTCACAAGTACCTTAAGAGAGACTGAATTTCTGGTAGAAAATCCTCAATTTGTCATGAAAGTAATGGATTTGAGAAATGGATTGTCATGGATTAAAAACGGTCACATTACTTTGCTCCTCCTCCCATGGGAGCTGGAGTAAAAGGACCCTCTAGTTGCAGAGGCTGAGTTTGGCCACGTGACCTCCTCTGGCCAATCGGAAGCCTGTGACCACGAGGCGAGGATGGGCTTGTCACTGACCTGCCCTCTCAGAACACAGCCCCAGGGGCCCCAGAAGCTGACCTAGGTTCCTGGCACTTAATGAGACCATTTGGCCGCTGAGGCCCTTGCACAACAGCCAGCAATATTGCAGCATGTGCATAAGGCCACCCTGGCCCAGTGGCCACCCAAGCTGTTGGGACACACACGTGAACCGCCGGAGAGACCCGCAGAAGGACTGTCTCACAGGGCCGTCAGGCGTCATAAATCATTCCTGCTGAGGCCACCACGCTCAGGGTGACTTCCCGGGCAGCAACAGATAACAGACAAGGACAAGGAATGATTTAATACAGGAAGTCCTCAACAACAGCTTCCACAAGATAGGAAGCAATTTCCCATGTCTGTTGCCCATAAAAACCCCGGGAGCACGACATGGAAGGGCAATTCAGTCAAAGGATTCCACACGGAGCAAAACCAGCACCATCCACGCAGTCCAAGCCAACAGCCCCCATTTTAAATATGATTCCTCTTCTTGAGTAGAGAAAAGGATCCAGGAGAGCCTGGGCACCAGCAGGGCTGAGTTTCCAGGCTTCAGAAGCCATCGCTGAGACAGCCAATGTACGCATTTAAAACGTTTTGGGATTTTTTTTTTTTCTTCCTTAATGCTTACTACATGTCAGGTCCTTTGCCAGCTAGCTGGGAGAGATGCAGGCATAAGTGTGCACAGTCCTGTCCTCAAGAATGTCATGGAGATAGTGCGTACAAGGTATGCATTGTGATCTCGGGCACAACCTAAGGCTCAGCTCTTGTCTGCAGAATGGGGAGTGGTCGCTGGTCACTGCACAGTGGTCATCCTGCAGGAAAGAGATGAAGGTCTGACCAGTGAGCAAAGACTTAGGACATGGTCCCAGAAGCCGGGGAGGGAGCACCTGGGTGGGTTGCTCCAGGAGCACACAGCCCACAAGGTAATGACTTCAGCCTCTGCACCCTACCCTCCAACACTCTCGGGGGTCCTCCTGGGGCAAAAGGCAGGAATGGAAGGCATGTCGGCTAACTCCTCCAGAGCTAGGAACACACTGGCAAATGGGGCTTGGCCAAGGGCTCGAGAAAGCTGGTACTCCCCCAGGATTCTGGCTCCCTAGAGGCACCTGGGTCTACCAAGTCCCGGGGGAAAAGGGTATATAGGGAAGAGAGGGGGCACTGTGGCCAGAGCCAGCTTGCCTATGGGTGGTGGGGAAACTCCATCTCCCTCTTGGAGCCAACCAGTATTCACCTGGCCCCACCCCACAGGAGACGGAGATGTCCAATTCGCTCTCCACTGTGTTCAATGGTACAGGGGCCCCATGGGAACCAAGATGGCCTTGGGTGATCTAACACCCTGAGGCCATGGCACACCCCACAGCTCCCTGTGGACTGGGGGAGTGGTCCTCCTGCTCGCCATGGCAGCGTCGAGCCCTGGGGCCAAGCACAGAGCCAAGTAACCATCCTTTTCCCACTGAGAAAAGTCTGGCTCGTGTGGTCCCAAACTAGACTTGTTTTAAGTTAGTTTTGTCCAGCCCTGGCTAACATGCAAAGCAGGCAAACAGATAAAGAAACAAAATAATTAGGGAGCGTCCCTCATTGGCCCAGTCTCACATTGAACATCTCCTTCCTTGAGACCCTTCTAGTGAACTCCAGCAAGCACTAAACGCGGGGCAGAACACAGCAGAACAACTCAGCTTCAAGTGCAAACACAAGTCACATGCATGAAATGCTTTTGTGGAGGCAGGAGCCACCGGGAGGGGAAGGGAAGACAGCTCCCCTGGTAAATAAAACATCACCTTGATCACATCCCAAACTGCAGGGCAGCCGGCACTCTCCCCGGGGCGGGTGAGTGGACTTGTTACAGACTACAGTGAGATGGCACTCGTGTGATAAGGCTCTAGTTCAATCCGCCTTTGTGTCTCATCAAAAGCCAGTGTCAGCGTCCTCGGCAGACACGTGGGGTCTGTCCCGTCACCCACTTCGGACACGTCCACAGACGCTGCACAGGCACTGGGCCTGCCTCGGAGGCCGGAGGTCCACAGCTCTGCGGACCCGGGAGTGAGGCCATCAGACGGCAGTCATCCAACCACCTCGGAGGCCACTGGTGCAAAGTTTCCATCCGTGCTAGGATGGCAGGGACTCTCCCCACAGGCCGGACCGGCTGTCCTGCCGGGTATTTGGAGCTCTGCCTGCCTGCTGGCCGGTTCTGCTCCCGTGCAGAGAGGGGGCTCTCTGGCTGAAAATACTCTGCAGTGTCTCGGGAGGCCTGAGTTTTCCCTCCGATATGGGGGATTTTCAAAACAAAAGCTCGTGACTTCATACCGTAGTGTCCCCGTCTCTAGAAAGGGGAGCATATGTGAGTGACGGCCTCAAGCCCCTCTCCACAATCCCTCCACACATCCACTGTGTGCAGGCTTGACCCACATGCTGGAGACACACACTGGCCCCCAGCTGGGCCCTTGTCCGTCCCTTGTGCAACACAGAATGCCACCATCATCCTGTACCAACTGCCTGGGTTCACTGTTTTCCGTCCCCTCAGGTACAAACACTTCCAGTCCCCCTGCAGCCAGGCTCTACCCAACCCACTGGAGCATTTTTTTTTTTTAATGTTCATTTATTTTGGCACAGAGGCTGAAACGGGACTCGAACTCCCAAACTGTGAGATCATGCATGCCCTCAGCTGAGGTTGGATGCTTAATGGACTGAGCCACTCAGGTGCCCCACCACCCAAGCTGATTTCTTACTGATCCCCCCAACTGCCCACTCCCAGGCCTGTTCTAACAGGTTCTCCACATACGATGTGACCCTTCTCAGTTCTTTCACTTGGCTCCTGATTTGTTTTAAATTAAGGTATGACTGACATGCACTGAAATCCACTCTAGTGTCCAGCTGGGTGCACATTGGTGAAACTACCTCCATAAGCAAGACATATAGAGCAGTTCCATCACTCAAAAAATTCTCCTGCGCACCTTAACTCAGCCTCTGGCATCCCCTGGTCAGCGTTCTGTCTCTATAGTTTCACCTTTTCTAGAACGTCATGTGAGTGAAATCATACAGTAAGTGACCTTCTGATGTTGGTTTACTTCACTCACATTGCGCAGGGAAACTGTCGGTCAGCGCTCGCTCGCTTTCTGACGCAGGGTGGGGACTGACTGCATGCTACCATGCTCCTTCTGGGTGTGCCCCAGCTCGTACACTCATCCTCCAGCTGAGGACAGGTGAGTGACTTCCGGTGTGGGGCAAATGTGAATGAAGTTATCATGAACTCTGTGAGCACAGACACTGCCAGTCCCCCTTGGAGAAACGTCTAAGCAGGACAGCCGGGCAGTACAGGAGCGTCTGTTTCACTTTCTAAGAAACTGCCAGACTGTCGTCCAAACTGGCTGCGCCATTTTGCCTTCCCACCAATAACATGAGAGCTCCAGCTGCTGTTTCCTTCCCAGTTCTTGGCATTATCGTTCCTGTTTTTTTATTTGTTAAGTCTGTCTACAAAGGTGTATAGTGACACAATGCAGCTTTCTTATTTGCTGGAATTACTTTCTTACTACATGTCGGGCACTGTGCTTCGTGGCTCATTCCAACGCAACCAGTGCCCATTCCAACTCTCCACAGTAAGTTCCAGTATTTCCTCTGCTTTTCAATGAGGAAATTGAGGTGGCACTTGATCCAAGGTCAAATGACCACAGCATTCATGGCCTTAAATTAAGATCTAGGATGGCCTTACCTTCACAGATTCTCTATATTCTTTTGGGCTCTTGCTCAAATTTCATCTCCTGTGGGATGGTTTCTCCAAATCATAATGTAATCCAGCCCAGGCTGACCTTGCCTTTCAGGGTATTTGGTCAATTCCCTAATTATTTCCTTCATCTCCAATTACAGAACCAAAGCATTCTTCAAAGAACTCATGTTTCTGGTCTCCCAAACAGGCTGCCAGCTTCCTGAGGTCAGAGCTCCTATCTCCACAACACTGCTTTTCATTTTCTACATTTCAGACACTGATTGAAACTAGTCAGAATATGTAGAAAGTATCTGGAAATTGAGGGAAAAGGTATGCTATAAAAAACAGACACTACAACTTGCGTGTCGGGGCCCAGAGTTCTACAGTGCTTTATACGGTCACAACCTGCGGGTCGTATTCTGCCCCACCAGGGGGATCTGAAAGTTATGGTAGTTTAGAGAAATGTGGCAGGTTATGGGTCACTGTAAAGCACCGCCCCCAGTGACCACAAATGGATCCATGATAAGTGATAATAAAATATCCAGTGTCTGGAAAACAAGGTGAAAACAGTTGGTGACATCATGAAGGAAGAATCAGTTTTAGGAAACAAACATTAAAAGCAAAAGAAGCAAAAGACAGAGCCTCTTGAGTTAATTAACCAATCTACCGGGGACAAGGAGACTTCTTAGGACGACATTGCAAACTAGTGGTAAAGCCAGAACAGATCCCAAAATAATGCAGCAGACCTCAGCCATGTAATTGGAAGCTGCTGGAAACCAGCCACACCTGGAGGCCAATTAGCACAGACAACCAATTCCTCATGTGCTTGACCCCACCATGTTGCTTTCCCCACAGGATTCAAGAGCCAGGTCTTTGCTATAAACCCACCTCTCTGTATTCCACTCCCTCCTCTCCCGCCACCCCAGCCCCACATCATCGAACCAGCTAGGCCTCCGTGCTGTCCTGTCCAGTCAGTGTTTCAGATCCATGACCCCACACCCTAGAGAACTAAAGCCTTTTCCACTATTTCTATCCATCACCTAGAGAAAGCTCCTGGTTGCCTTCACCCCCTCCCTCATCCCCCCAACATCTGTGTTCCAAGAGTCCCACCAAAGTGCCGCTCACACTCTGGCTGTCCACAGAGCCAGCAGGCCCATGTCCATGACACGGATTCCATGGTCTCCTGACCTCACTCAACGCTTCTGTCTCCTGTCCACTGAGGAAGTCACCGAGGACCCAGCCCTTGTGAAGCAGACACTTCCATCCTCCGCTCAGAGCCCCGGAACAAACTGTGTGGGCCTCCATGTTTCCTGTCTGAGGACTCTTGGGCCTTCTCTTGACCTGGCCCCTTATCCAGGCTCTCTTGGTCAGCACTCTCTCCTCCAGTCAGACTGAGTGGTTCTTGACCTTCTGTGACTTCCTCCATCTGCGCTCCTCACTTGGGAATCCAGTTTGGGGCTTACAGTTGCTCTTTGTCTTGGAAATGGTCTTCAGATTACAAAAGCTTTGGACCCACAAAGCCTGGCTCTGCCCATTGGACTCTGCCTGGAGAGTCTCGTGCTGTTACTACTGGCCCCAGGGACCAGATCCCATTTGGCCAGATACCCTACACTTGTACCCCCATCATAGCATTGAGGGATGGAGGGAACTTAATGACCTATCCAATTCCATTCCAATGACATTCCAATTTCTGATCTGTTTTTGAAGGTCCTGGAATAAGCTAAAATGTCTTTATCATAAACAGCTGAAGGAAAGGCCATTCTCAAAGAGCTCCTGGTTGAGTTGTGTGCTGATATTCATAGACGGCCTAGTAAAGCACTGACCGGGAGTGAGAGGTGGGTTGTGATGGGGAAGGCATCTCCCCATCCGCTCTCCCACAGGTCAGAGGCGGTGGGCCCATCTGCAGAGAGCAGACAGATTCTAGAGACAGAGAACCAGAGGCAGGAGAGACAGAGAGAGCCGGAGGTCAGCACGCACAGCTTCGATAACCTTCAGGCAAGCACAGTGGGTGAGTGCCCTGACTTCTGCTCTTACAGATGTGAGGGAAGGTGATGCTCTTCAATGGGATGCAACGGACGAATCCAGGAAACTGCTTGGAGTCCAGACATAGGCTCCACCCCTAAACTCAAGTACTTTTTTAATTTTCCTCCAAATTTTTTAGTTAACATATAGTGTAATACTGGCTTCAGGCACAGAATTTAGTGACTCATCACTTATACACAACACCCAATGCTCATCAGAATGCCTGCGGTCCTGATTCCTCCCCCGCAACCTGGCCCATCCCCCGCCCCCACTGCCCTCCATCAACCCTTACTTTGTTCTCTATCGCTTAAGAGTCTCTTAAGGTTTGTTACCCTCTCTTTCTCCTTTTTCCCCCCTTCCCATATGTTAATCTGTTTTGTTTCCTAAATTCCACGTGTAAACTTAGGTACTTTTAACTGAGAGGAGGGCCACCCTACTGGGAGGGCTCTGAGGTTTGGAAAACAAAGCCCCAAACCTCAAGGCCACCCAGGAAAGTCTCCCAGTCCAAATTTTCCCCATTTTATAAGGACACCAGCCATGTTGGAATAGGGCCCACCTTAATGAGCTTATCTTAATTTGGTGACCTCTGTACGGACCTTGCCTCAAAATAAGGCAGTGGGGGTTGTTTCATTGTATCTTTTTTTGAGGGGCCACCTATAAATAGCACCTGTCTCCCCAAGATTTTCACAGTGGGAGCAGAGTATACAGATATAAGGGCCCAGACACCTCTCACTGGCAGCTGGTTTTCCCACCACCCTGTGCCTATTTGCTCACATTCCATCTGACTCAAGGCTGTTTCTTAATTTTTTTTTTAACATTTATTTTTGAAAGAGAGTGACAGAGCATGAGTGGAGCGGGGGAAGGGCAGAAAAAGAAAGACAGAGAATCTGAAGGAGGCTCCAGACTCTGAGCTATCAGCACAGAGCCTGACGCAGGGCTCGAACAAACGGACCTCAAGATCAGGACCTAAGCCAAAGCAGGACACTTAACTGACTGAGCCCCTGGGCACCCCTCAAGGCTGTTTCTTTTTTTTTTTTTTTAATTATTTTGAGAGACAGAGAGAGAGAGAGAGAGAGAGAGAGAGAGAGAGCGCAAGCAGGGGAGGGTCAGAGAGAGAGGGAGACACAGAATCTGAAGCAGGCTCCAGGCTCTGAGCTGTCAGCACAGAGCCCAATGTGTGGCTCAAACCCACGACCTCGCAATCACAACCTGAGCCAAAGTCAGATGCTTAAACGACTGAGCCCCCCAGGCGCCCAAAGGCTGTTTCCTAGAAAGGTGGAAGCCATGGCTCTGGACCAGCAGGTGTAGCTGGAGCAGAGGTCAGCAAGCTAACGGCCTGCGGCCAGTCTCTATGAAGAATCCCCCACCCCCCCACCGCCAACTCAGAGAAAAGCTCATCTGTCGTGTGAACAAGGACACACGTCTTGATTCCAAGTGCATGGCGCAGGGCAGCTTGATTTCCAACAGGACTGGACGGTGCAATATTTAAAACAAACAAAATATACATTCTCCTTGCACAACGGGGGTAAGTTCTTGGCATAAGAGCTCAACAGACACTCTGATTATGCAAGCTCTTTTCAAAGAGCATCAAGCCTCCCAGAAGCTAATCTGACAGAGACTTATTATTCTCTCCAAATAATGGGTGAAAAGAGACACCATTTCTGAGTCTTTAGAAGACAGACACCCAGGCAGACAGGCCCACACAATAAATCTGCATTGAGGCTGGTAAGAGGCCGGGGCACCAGGAGCTCTTAGGAACATATCAATTCTGCCCGACTCCAGGGAAGGAACAAGAGGGAATGTTCAGGGCCACCGGCTGGAGGCCCCCGGGCCCCCCACGGGCTGTGGACGTGCCAGGAGGGCCTGGGGGGCCCGAACAAAGGCTGTAATCCATCTCTCAGGAGTGGGGACTGGGGCCACGGCCAGACGGGCTGAGCTCACTGTGTCTGACAAAAGGAACTTTTCATGACCGAGACCTTTGGGCTGGAATTATGAAAAGACAGCAGGGGTGGGCGGGTCGGGAGGGCACTTTGGGAGACTGGTGATTGGTGAGTTGAGAAGGCGTCCTCAGACAAAACTGGACGTTCTCTACGAATTATTTTTCAAAAGAACTGGGTAAATTAACCCCAAGGTCACTGTAATGCTTGTTTCAATGCAGAAAATGTTACCGGTATGTTTTCTGTTTCCCTGATATATTAAAATGTGTTTATTGTGACATAAAGAAAGGAAGAAAGGAAGGAAGAACGAACGAATGAACAAACCTTAAAATTCGAAGGCTGAGCCCTCATCAATGGCTGTTTAGGGTGTCTGTCAAAACGGACTATGGAAATATTCTTTTATGTAAGAAAAACTGAACTGACGCTCCATGAGTAGCTACTGCGTCCCAGGCAGGGCACTAAGCAGATTTGTTTTCATTATCTCTTTTCATTTTATCTCCTTTAAATGTACTTAGAGGTACTGAAGACATTTTAGTCAAGTCACCAGGTATTACATTCTACTCCCAGTGATGGACAAGAGAACCAGCCAGAGCCAGAATGAACAACACAATACAATAGGCAACGGGGTAAGAAGGGGAAGCCTGAGAACGTGAACGAGGGGGGGCAAATCACTGTCCAGGCAGGCGCATCCGGGAGCCGGGGATGGGTGGGGGCAGAAGAAGGGAGATGTGGGGCACGGCCAGGCGGAAGACAGACCCTGCCTCATGAAGACATATGATTCGGAGGAACCATCTGAAGGGCGGACCAAAGCTGCACATGACAATGACAGTCATCTTGTCACACACAAAACACGAGTATGTGTTTTTTGTTTTTTAGTTTTATTTATTTACTTTGAGACAGAGAGAACGCGCGTGCACACCAGCAGAGGAGGTGCAGAGAGAGGGAGAGAGAATCCCAAGCAGGCTCTGCACTGTCACTGCAGAACCTGATGAGCCCGGAGATCATGACCTGACCAGAAACCAAGAGTTGGACATTTAACCAAGTGAGCCTCCCAGGCGCCCCAGTAAGTGCTCTAAACCAGACTAACTTCTTCCCCTGCTCCCATCTCTCCCTCTCTTCCTCTCCCAGCCGTGCACTACCCCAGCAGCTTTCCAATATTTTTTACAAAATCCACAGTAAGAAATAAGTTGGATGTAGAGACCCAGTACACAATTCAAATGTCAATATATATATACAATTTATATATATATATATTTATATGCCTGGACACAGATGCACACACATCCATATATATGTAACAAGCTTCATAAAATATACTTATTTTTACTACATGTGATGTGCTCCAGTATCTTCTATTTAATTTTTCTTTTAAATACTGATGGATGCCATCCCTCTTCATTGAGCCTCACGATCTGCTTTGTGGTTTGTGACTTAAAATCTGAAGAAGCTTGCCCTAGCCTTTGGCAAAGTCATGTTCAAGGTTCCAGCCTGGAATTAGGTACACTTACATCCACAGGTTCAAGCCTGAGTCAAAGAACTAAAAGGGAAAGCAACGCTCAGACCCTCCAAGGGCCTTCCTTTGGTTCACCTGCAGCTGAGGGCACAGATGAACTCCAGGGGCCATGCTGTCCTTCCTCACACCTGCGTGGCAGGGGCCCAGCCAAAGACACAGGGTGATCCTGAGTGGATCAGAGAACCGGAAATCCTCCTCCCGGGGCCGTGATGGGGAGGAAGCGTGCTCAGGGTCTCAGGGCCTCACTAAGGACACATGGGCCACACACTACCTCCCTAGCATCCCAGGCACTGAGGACGGTTTACATTCCTGGCTGGGCCATCACCACCGGCCTCCTGGAGTCACGCAGATGGGACAAGCCCACCTTTATCCTCGCAGCACCTGGACCTAACCGCGCAGCACTGTGTCCCGATGAGAAGAGCCAGATCAAGAGATACGAGCAGGAGGCCCCTCCCTCCCGGAGGATGCAGGGACGCGCGAGGAAGATGGAGGGAGAAGGCAACCGCAGCCACCATCACGTCACTCGGCTGATGAAGCTACCAAATCTGATCCAGGACGCCACACAAAACCTGAACGTATATCCCCACCAGGATGGATGTCCTGTTCCAGGAAGGAAGCAACTTGGGTGGTGGAATTTAAACAGAAAAGAGCTGAGTCAAGTCACACAAAACCACGAGACACACCGGCAATCCCAGTCCTATGAGCTGCAAACAGTGGCCCTAACTGGGGGTTCTGGGAGTTGTTTTGAGACTTTAGGAACAAGCTTCTCAGGGAAGGAAAGACAGAGGCAAGCTCCTCTGTGCTCAGAAGGCAGCCAGCAGCAGGCTTCTATTCAGAAAACTCCAAAGAGATGATCAGCAGAGCCCCCTTTTGGAGGGCTGACCCGACTCCCTGGATGGGAAGACGGCTATTCCTGTGCCTCCTGCCGTCTTGCAAGGGTGAGGGGAGGGCTGCTTTCCGCAGACCCTCTACCGGAAGTCTGCTGGTTCCCGCACGCCCTCTACCAGAAGACCGTTGGTGCCCGCACACCCTCTACCGGAAGTCCACTGGCGCCCTCACACCCTCTACCAAAGTCCGCTGGTTCCCGCAAGCCCTCTACCAGAAGGCCAGATGCTACAGAAAATTCTACAGAGGTGCCCTGGCCAAGATTACAAGCAGCGCTTCCAGTTTCAAAACGAGGCCAAAAAGAGAAGAAAAACAAAAGCAAACAGACCAGAAGAACTCTGAAAGCACTGTACAGGAAGGCCAAACATCTCTAGAAGAAAGGTTTATGCGACAGAAGAGAGGAGACGTTTCTTTCAAAAAAGAATATAACACATGCACCTTCTCCCTAATTCCCAACTCCAATGGAGACATTCACTTCTCGGGGGAAGCGGTTGACAAAAACAAAACAAAAGCAGAAGGAAAAAGGAAGCTTGAAATTGGTGTTTTAGTAGATCTGCCTCAAGTAGCTTTCAGAAATAGGTTCAAAAGTTAAAAAAAAAAAAAAAAAGGATTTTTGTTTGTTTTATCCAAACAGAAGTTTCTGGAAGCAGATATGCCACCTTGGGAGATGTATGAAATCCTGACTTTTTTTTGCAGCCTGTGAAGTCTCTTCTGGGTCTTCTACCTCTGGCGTCCTCAGTGACATGAAATAAAGGGGTCAGTCTCCTGTGCAGAGAAAGAGAAGCACAGGGCGTGGGGAGCTGCCCAGACACAAAATCAACTAAGGGCTCCCTGGTTCCAAAGCCAGGAGCGTACAGCAAGCTCGTGGGCCCCAGCTCGGGGGCTCCCCAAGTCCATGAGCCATCCCCATCCTGGCCACTGTCACACCGTGCGGCTGTCACTCTGCATTACAGCATGATTAGGTAAGGCGCCGGCATGACTTGAAGAGTCTTACGAATTAAATCGGGGCTGGAAGCCGGCGGAGGCACCCCCACCTGTGTTCTGACGGCCCTCAGGGAAACCCTGCTGACCTGATTCCACGGTCTGCCCGGTCCCCAGGGACCAAAGCCGGGAAGCAGCTTCCTGGGTGTCCTGTCAGCCACGCTGTTCTCCGAGTGAGGGCCACTTGGCCGCAATTTTCCGCTCGGGACACGGAATTACTCAGCAGATCTGTCTGTTCACACTCACACGACTGAGATGTGAAACAAGAAGGCCAACACGAAGCCGTCGCCCACCTCACTAAGCCAGTCACGCTGGAGCGAAGCACACACACGTGCGCATGCACACGCACACCAATATCAGGTGGTGCTTTCAGTCCTCCGAGTTCAAGGATCCCCCAACTTGTGCTGTACTCCAGTCGCCAGAGGAGTCCTTCGTGTCCCTGTCGTGACTGTGGCCCGTTCCAGAATCACTACAGAGAAGGGACGTATTCAGCTTAGAAGCCTCCCTCCCCACAAGGCCAGACCCAAGAACCACCATGATCACAAGGCACCTGAACCACAAGCCCTGCACACGTGCTGTGGGCCCCAGCAGCCTGCAATCAAGCAGCAACAGTGGCCGGAGTTCCTACACCCTGAGGTGGCCCTGCGCTGCCCCCATGCCGGGAGTGACGACATCTCGGCCACAAGACGACCTCAGCAGCTGGAACACAGCAGCGGCTGCTCCTGCAGCCTGACCAGTGACTCAGACTCGGAAAACCCTGGAAGGGACTTGGAGGGAGTGAGGCCCGCCCCTCTGGGGAGACATCTGGCCATTGCTGCAGTGGGGACGGGGCCACAGGGGGCTTCTCCAGGCCGGCAGGCCTGAACGAGGTTGAGAACAGGGTTCTACCATTGCAGGGATTATACTGAAACGTTCCCAAAGGCCCCTGGTAGGTGTCAGTCTGGGAGAAAAGTAGCTCGTTACCACGTGCTCTCCCTGAGTGAGCACTGGGTAGGCGCAGGGCTTCCTTGGGTGACCTGGCTGTCCCTCAGGCCCTCATCTCTGGGCCACTGCCCCTGTCAGCTGGGTCAGCGCCTCTGTCTTTGAAGACTCAGAGTCTAAACATGGGCAAGGGCGGGCCTGTGTCCCCGGGGCTGGGCACACACATGGGCGTGCCACAGGCTTGCACTTGTACCTGTTACTGGTGACAACTGTCTAAAGGGCCGGCAGGTGTGAGCTTCAGAAGCAAGGTGGATGGCGGAAGGGGATGAAGATGTGGGACAAGTGCCGCCAGTGAACAAACAGCCCTCGGAATCCCGCTCGGCGAGCACTCCCAGGCTGCAAAGCTCAACACCGTCCAGGTGAGGCTCAGAGAGAAGCTTCCCATGCAATGGGGGTGAAGGGAGGGCAGGGCACACACACACCCCGCAGGGGGAGGCAGCCTCCACCAACAATGACCCCAGGTCCTTAGCCCCTGCCCGGGATGCTCCTGAATGGAGATCAGGGTCTCTGAAAGCGCCCTGCCTGGAGATCCCACGAGAGGGGCGGGAGGGAGGGACCACAGGGCCAGGACGGGGGACCAGCCCGGATGTTTCTGTGGCTGTCCTCCTAGAGGGCAGGTGCTCGGCCACCCAGCCTGACCCGCTCTCCGGCACTTTCCGCCAGAAGTCAGGAAAAGCAGCGCGAACCCACCTTCACCAGGAAGCAGGCTGTTGCCTATGACAACTTTTCACCATAATAAATGGTTTTTAACAAGATAAAAATCCCTGTAATTCATGAGCAACCTAAACCGGGAAATGACAGAAGACAAAGGCCTGTGGGGCGTGTTCATATCCGTTACCCTGGGTCTTGGTCAGGGGGCAACACGCTGAAAGGATAAGAAAGCAATTCTTCCCAACTGAGAATCATGTCAAGTCACACAACAGCATGGGGCTGTCCTCATGGGCCACCTCTCTGGACTCGGTGATGCCCCTGCCCCCCTCTGGTACCCAGCACTGCCACCTCCCCCAGTTCTTTTTTTTTTTTTAATGTTTATTTATCTTTGAGAGTGACAGAGTCCAAGTGGGGGAGGGTCAGAGAGAGAGGGAGACACAGAATCTGAAGCAGGCTCCAGGCTCTGAGATGTCAGCACAGAGCCTGACTCAGGGCTCAAAGTCACCAACCATGAGATCACGATCTGAGCCGAGGTCAGACACTTAACCTACAAGCCACCCAGGTGCCCCTCCCCCTCCAGTTCTTCAAGACTCGACCTCCATCTCTCCAGATCCACCCTCCCTCCCAATTCCCTCAGAGAGACCCTCCTAATGGCCCACATGCCTTGAGTCTGCTTCCCGCTCCTCCCACATGTGCTGCCAGGGGAACATTCCATCTGCACACAGGGCCCTACACGGTGAGCACCCCCCACCCCAGCATCACCCTGCCCGAGTAGCTCTCTGACACGCCCTCATACTTCTTAGACACAACCCCCTCCCCCCAGCACGGACCACAGCTCAGGCTCTGTCCTGATCACACTGCACTGAAATCACATCATTTACTTTGGTGCCTTTCCTTCTCTTAAAAGCAGGCTGGGCTCCCTACTCCAATAGCCAGTGTGTGGTGCACCTGCAGTGAGAGGCATCCCAGACTCCCTCCGGAGCAAGCTTCCCAGGGCCACGCGTGCCCCACCCCAGCCAGGCTGGGAAGGGAGAGACGCAACAGGCCCCAATCAACATGTCAGGATACCCTTTCTGGGAATGATTTAAACGTGATTTAATGATTAACAAAAATTACTGGAGGAATGGGGGTGGGGGGTCAAACTCTCAGCCTGAGGCTGGAGATGCGACTCAGGACCCTCCAGGGGCCCCATAACCAGTCACATGAAAAGGGACAGGCAAAAAATAACCAGGCGGCCTTTATCAGTCTTTCATGTATGACTCCAAAGAGCAGAAGTACAGAGACGGTCTTTTTCATTCCCAGCTCAGGAGGAACTAGGAAAAAGTGCTTATTTTTAGCCAGTCCTAAAACAAAAACAAAACCAAAAACACAAAACACAAAACAACATAAGCATCTACAGATCGATAAGGAGCCAAGGTGAAGAGAGAAATCTCACAAGAGATGAGAGCCGCGAGGGCACCCCCGGGGCAGCCGGAGAGACACAGCCCCGAGAAGGCGGGACCAGTCCCTCTCTTCTCTAGGTAATTAATCTCAGGATGATGAAAACGCCTGCCGTAAAGCTTCTTGAAAACACACACACTTCCCAGAGGAGCTGGGCAAGTGGGTAAGAACACGAGCAGTGTGAGCTCCCGTTCTCTCTGTAATTAAGTAATTTACAGAGCCCTCGTTTCACATGTGATCTTTCCCAGTCCAGACAGGACAACTGCCACCAAGGGGAGAGCCTGTTCCCCGCGGGGTGTCCTACCTGGGCCTGTAGACGCCACCCCCCCCCCACTTCCTCCTGGGCCCATGCTCAGGACCCAACACCCACCAGCCAAGTCCCACACAGGCACCACGCCAGGGGAGGGGGAGCTTTCAACCCCAGCTACGAAGCAGAATCTTTTTTTTTTTTTTAATATTTATTTACTTTTGAGAAAGAGAGAGAGCACAGGGAGGGCCAGAGAGAGAGAGAGAGGGAGACAGAGGATCCCAAGCAGGTTCTGCATGGAGAGTGAAGAGCCCAATGTAGGGCTCGAACTCACGAACCATGAGACTGTGCCCGGAGCCGAAGTCAGATGCTCAACCAACCGAGCCACGTAGGTGCCCCCAGAATGTCTTAACACATAAATGCCTAAGCCCCAGCTTCAGCAACTGAATGGCAGAGTCACCATCCCCAGGGATACGGTGGGCTGAGAGCCCCTGACTTGGCTGCATTTTCTCACCTGCCAACAGTGATTTAAAAACCCAATTCACAGGGAACTGGAGACTGGCTTCGAACACTAGACACAGGGAACCAGCGCTTCAACGACAAACCACCTTTCCAGGCCAGGGGCCTGACCCAGATGCTCCCAAGCTTTGGGTGCCCAGGGCAGGGACTTAAAATGTGGATTTGGGCACTCCGCCCCCAGGGATTCAGACTCTAAGGGTGTAGACTGAGAGCGGCCTGTTCTCAAGCGACATGGGCCCACTGGGCAACGGTGGTGTGAGGACAGCCCGGGTAGGAGGATGGAAGGAGGGCGATAATGAGTGAAAAAGCCTGCGGACCTCACAGCAGAGCAGACACCTTGGGGGCCGCCGGGGCGCTGCTGGGACACTCAGCCTCCGCTCTCCCTGCTTCTGCAGGTTACCAAGCAAGGGGAGTCCCACTTCACTCAGAGAACTTTCCCGAAGGCCCAAGGAGAGATCACTGAGCAGCCATCCTCCCTGCAATGTTTGGAAGCCACAATTTCAGGAATACTCATCATAACCTCCGCACATCGGCCACCTGCTCTCAGGGCACTGACACCTGCGTGCAGCTCCCCCCCCCCCGCCCCCGCCTTCCAGCCTCTGAACCCTCTGCTCTTCCTGCCCCTTGTGAGAATAAAGACACAGGCCAGTGATGCTTCCGCTGAAGTGAGCATTGCAGGGAGAAAAACAATGCCTGGGATCTGCTTGAAACTATGGGGGGCTGGGGGGGGTGGAGTGGCAATAGGAAAAGACAGACCAAGCCAGGAGAATCCCAGTGACTGTGACGGGGGGCTGGTACACAGTTCATCCCATCTACTGCTGCAGGTTTTTCAAAATACAAAAAATTTTTGAGAAAAATTACTGTAAGTCTGCATATTTATTACAATCAATAATCGTCATCCTAGTGGCAAGAGACAGAGGTCAAGTGGAGGCTACTAGATCTGTGGTCATCTGGATAGAGACAGGTGACCCCAATCGTCCTGACCTGGAGCTGCTGTCCCCTCTAATGATTAACTCTCCTTCGCGGTAACTCCCCAGAGCAGCCTGGACTCTGAACTGTACAATCCCTCTAGACGCAGGGACGACGAACCTGTAATAACAGGGTTGGCACTTTGAAACTCAGCCCCAAAGCAGCATAGTAACATTTGCTCCCCTGGCCTGCTCTACATCACGATCTAGGTCAAAATACTGACCCAGATCTGCTTTCACACGCCTCCTCGAGACAGACACCAGGCTGTAAAGCATTCATGGGGATGCTTTTGGAAGCTGAGTGTATTTCAGTAGATTTCAGAGATACGCTTGTGTTTGAAAGGGTGCTATTTTAAACCTGATTAAGATTCAAAGGTTAGCAATTAAAGCCATTAAAAAAACAACTCCTGGTATCTGACAAATACCCAAATGACAGGGGGAGCATCATCTGGGAGAAACAAGACCAGCTATTTGCCGCTGAACACGGTGGCAGTCAAATGCTGCCCAAAAGAAACGTCAACAGAACAGCTGTCACAGCTGGAGAGCCTGGCCGTCTTACAGATGTCACCCATGTAGCATCACAGATAAAGAGAGGCCCAACGTCCTCTGAATTATCAGAGCGGCAACAGAGGCCTGGGAAAGCCTGGGGCTTCAGTGGGTGCATGGGACTGCACTTTCCCATGTGAAAAACAATGTGCTGCGTAAAGCCGAGGAACAAAACAGTGTCCAGGGGCGGCCAGATGATCCCCGTCTCCTCGGTCCCTTCCATACCTGTCACCCTCTTTGCAGAGCTGCAGTGGCATTCACAGAAAAGGCAGCTGGCCTCCGCGGCAGGTGCCTCCTGGAGTGTCAGAGTCACCTGCAGGGTGGGAACCAGTGCGCATGCCAACGTGCCCACCTGCACACACCCACACTGCTGCCCCTCCTGTTTCGCCTAACCACCCAGTTTCTGTGCTTCATTCCTGCTGCTGCCGAGGGCAATGGACAGATGGACAGAGTGCCCTGCTGCATCTCCTACCAGAGAATAACCACTCGTGCCACAGAGCCCGTCACGTGGTCTCTTCCTGACAGTGCTCAGATGTGGAAACTGAGAGCCAGACAGTGGGACCCTGTCCAGGTCGCGATGACCACTGGTGACCAGGCAGAGAGGGCCCCAGTGCCCTGATTCCTAGCGTCCACTGCAATGAAGGACTCCAGGGCCCTGCTTCTGGAGTCAGCCTCCCCAGGAATGCCAGAAGCCACGCTGATCAAGTGCCATCCCCTCTGTCGGCTGCTCACACAGAGGCAGCCCTCCAGCCCACTCCTCAAAGACCAGCTGGGCCCAGGGGTGGACCTGCTTACGCACTGGGGGCTCTGGACGGGAGCCGTGGCGAGGACTCGGTAGAGGACTCCCCTCCTGGTATGGACACAGGCCAAGCCCCACTTCGGGTTTAAAATGAACATTAAAAGACTAATTCAGAAGTGAGTATCCAGGGGAAAGAAAACAACAACAATAACATGAAAACCAGCCTACCCAGGCACCTGGGTAAGGCAGGGGGATGAGAAGTAGCTGACGGGTAAGTACCTAGAGAGCATTTCGCAAATAAACTAATGTATTTTATTAAGGAATTGACTAGAACAAGCAATGCCCAGTCTCTAAAAGTTAACTTCCAGACTGCCCGACTCACCAGCAGCCTGGCCTGTTTTCCCCACCCTCCCCTATTCCTGAGGAGGAGGGGGAATAGGACGGGGAGGGGGCATAGGGGTCCTGATCCTGAAACAGCTTGGCTCTTTGGACTGACACAAACACCAAGTGAAATGATTTTCCAAGTTCCAAACAATCAACTCACAGAGAACTAAAAAAAAAATTTTTTTTTTAACATTTATCTTTTGTGAGACAGAGCATGAGTGGGAAAGGGGCAGAGAGAGAGGGAGACACAGAATCCGAAGCAGCTCCAGGCTCTGAGCTGCCAGACAGAACCTGATGCGGGGCTTGAACCCACAAACAGTGAGACCATGACCTGAGCCAAAGTTGGATGCTTAACCAACTGAGCCAACTAGGCACCCCCTAAAAATGTTTTATAGTCCCTTTGAAATCACTTGCCAAAAACAAGAAGACACCAGGAAGAATGAGAAAGAGAAGACTGACCCCATCCCTCATCCTGATGTGGCCCCATGGTGACTCCATGCTGCCCTTGACCTTCAGCTGGCGGCCCTGAGGAAGGACGGTGTGGCTGTAGTCAGGGCCTTGCCTCAACCTCTCCATCCACAAACTTAAACTTGGCACAAATCGCTCAGCCAGGCTTGTGGAGAGTTTACTAGGCTCTGTGCTCTTTACAGGGGTCAAGTCATTTACTAGCAACCCAAGGGCAAAACGCAAAGTAAGCCTCTCCAAACAAATAAAAAAAATAAAACCAGAAAGCAACAAGTGTTGACAAGGAGGGGATAAATCAGAACCCTGGTGCGCTACTGGTGAGCAGTAGCAGAACAGCGCAGCCACTGAGAGAGCCGAACGGAGGTCCCTCGTACGACCAAGTGGGATCACCCTCCGATCCAGCGATCCGACTGCTGAGCACAGACCCAAAAGGATGGGAAGCAGGGACATAACAGATCCTCACAGACCCATGCTCACGGCAGTCTATTCACAAGAGCTGAGTGACCAAGTGCCCAGCTGGAGAGGAATGGACACACGCCATGCGTACTCGAAATATCACGCAGCCGTAAAAAGAGAAAATGATTCCAGCACAGGCCACAACACAGACGAACTCTCAGGAGGTTACGCAAGTGAAACGGGTCAGTCACAAAAGGACAAACACCGTATGACTCTACTCCTGTGAGGAACATCTGACAGCAGTCAGATTCAGAGACGGGACGTGGCATGATGGTGGCCGGGGGGCCGGGGGGGGGAGTGGGTTGGGGAGTCAGTGTTTAGTGGGGATGGAATTATGGTTGGGAGACATCCTGGAGATGGATGGTGGGGCAGACTGCACGACAAAGTGAATGTTCTTAATGCCCCTCCCCTGCACACTTAAAAATGGTTAAGATGGAAATTTTTACGTTATATATATTTTACTACAAGTTACAAAAAACATTTTTTTTAAGCAAAGTAAGGAGCACAGCCAGTGTCTGAAGCCAGTGTCTGGCCTCGGAACCTGTGGCCATCTTAAACGAAGGGCAAGGCGCCTTCTTTCAGTGGAAACATTAAGACTCCATGGTACACTGTTGAAAAAAATGAACATTTCTGAAATAGGTCAGCTCCCAATGCTCTCCTGTAGAGTGACCTAATTCATAAATAAATAAATAAATAAATAAATAAATAAACCACAGCATCTGTTTTCATTTTTTTAGGAATCTTATCACATAACTATTAATTCTTACTCAGTTTGCGGTTTACTCCAAAACATACACCTTTGTAAGGAATGCTGACATTTTCCCATGAAGACACAAAACCAGAGACTTGAGGACACAGCTCTTCCCTCACCACAAAGGACTGGGAAGCAGAAGTCTTCTTTGTTCTTTCCTTTAACACCATTGTCTGGCAATCAGAAAGGAGATCCTCCGCATAAATGTAAGTACTGTAATACAGGCATATGCCAGCGGCATCACCTTATTTTGCGTTATGCTAAATGATTTAGACAATTCATTTACCACTGAGACACACAAGCCTCTCCCTGAGGAAAAAAGGAAAGGGGCGGGGCTGGGGAAGAGGGTTTATAAACAAGATGATATCTAAACACTGACACAGATAGAATCAGGCCTAGGAGAAAGGATGAAAACTGTAACACACTTGCAAAACAGCAGCCGGGAGCCCCTCTAGGAGATCCAGGGCACAGACTGGATGCACCTAACGGAAGGAACACACATGGAGAAGAAAAAGCACTGGGGCTTCCACACTAAAACCGTGACTCTTGAGGTTTACCAGTTAGCCCTTGGCAAGCCGAAACTTTCTGAACATAACATATAGCCACACTTAAGTTTCTCCTGATTTCCTCATTTAAATACAAAATGTCCTAAACTCTCATCTGCATTACCTAAATTGCCTCATTTAAATATAAAAACTCGAGAAGGGGATGAGTCTGTTTTAGACAGCAAGGAAAGGGAAGCTTGGGGACATGGGGACTGCCAACGGTCGATGGTCAACAGTGGCTAGAAAAAGCCAGAAGCTTCTAGTCTCAGCAGACTGTAACTCCCTGAAGAGCTGATGCTGGATGCTCTCCGCCTCGGTCCCCAGCAGGTGCTGGTCAACAACTGATGAAGCAGGGCGGTGGGGCCACAACCAGAGGACGTAGGAGGGATGTGAGCAGGGACACACGAGGTCGCTTTTGTCTATCACGCTGCCACGGAACAATGTCCAAGGAGAGAAAGGTGAAAGGGATGGGTGAGAGGTCAGGAGGAGACAGAGCTCCCTGTGAAAGAAATCAGAGCCTAAGAGCTAGGGAATAACAACATCGAAAGACTTGGAAGGAAATCTTTGTTTCCAATGCCGAGTCAATAGAAATGCAAGAAGGATATGTTTTCATTTTCATTAACGAAGGAAAATAAACGCGAAACCACACATGATAGCAATCCTGAGCCAAATCCTACTTTATTCTCCCTTCTTTTCAGGGTGCTTAGCTCACTAGAGCTGGACACAGCCAGAAAACCCAGCCAGGAGAATTCAAATGAGGGGCAGAGACCCTTCTGCAAGTAAGTCAGTAATTCACACCCACTCCTCAGCCTTGGAAAAGGAAGAAAGGAATTCTCCTCTCATAACAACAGCAGCCTCGGCTGGCTGCCCAGCTGAAGGTCACCTGCCCAGCTGAAGGTCACCGGCAAGCAGCCTTTCAGGTGGTGGCAGATGAGGAGGCGTAGGGCCCAGGCTCAGTGGCTGATGGGCGCACTGCTGGGCGAAAGCACTGAGCACAGTATGAGTCAGAGATGGACTTGGCTCAGGCGACAGCCTCCTGCTGCGTGCGCACCAGACCCTGCCTACACTCGTTCCACACTGGAGCCCACAGAGCAAGACAGCCCATGCGACGCTGCTCCGCAAAGCACGGTGCCTCCTAGCACCCATTCATGCCAGTGAGCAGTACCATCTGGCTCCACCCAGTCAACCCAGGAGAAGACAAGGAAACGGGACATAAGACAGAAGCTCCTGGTGGGAAAAGATCTGCCTTTTGTCTCGGCAAAATGGTCTCTTAAAGAGGCGCCTGGGGGGCCCAGTCAGGTAAGCCTCCGACTCTTGATCTAGGCTCAGGTCATCTTCTCACGGTTTGTGAGTTCAAGCCCCATGTCCAGCTCTGTGCTAACTGTGCAGAGCTTGCTTGGGATTCTCTCTCTTGCCCTCTCTCCCTGTTCCTCCCCTATTTGTGCTCTGTCATAATAAATAAACACACACACACACACACACACACACACACAAGGTCTCTTAGGGACAATCCACCAACCACTGGAGGCTGCTCTCATCCCCACCCCCCCACCCCTCCTCACTCCCGAATGCACACCATTCAAGAAGCCTGATGTGAAAGGAAGCAAGGTCAAGAGGTGGGCTAAGCTGTGGGAAAAGCAAGCCAATCTCAGCTCCAGGTCCAAGTATGTTCTTGCCGAATGACCCTGCACCAGATAAATGGCATTTTAGTTTCCTGGAAAATGCCATTGCCAGAATCTCCTCCCTCTTGCCCCTCTCCAGGTCCTGTGAGGCTACAGACAAGCAGTGGTTTGAAGCGTCTAATAATAGCATCGAAGCAGAATCTGCCCCCAGGGTTTCCAAAGTTGCGCTGTCATGCCTGGCACTCCAGCGAAGCCCTGGACGGGGGTGATCTGAAGAAGACACCTCCCTCTTTAGGGATCAATGTACTGTGACAGGGAACGCTGTGGGTCTGGGTCAGGAGGAGGTCACACTCCGTGCTAGAAATCACATCGGGAAGGGAACACGAGACAGTCCTTATGGACTTCACTGTACTTGGAAATTCGAGGCTAAACGTGGAAAGTACAGTCCACCAACTCGGGCCACAGGGTGTGGGTGCTACTCTCTCTCAGGAGCCTTGCCAGGGTCATGGTAGACAGCTGGCGGCCGACAGCTGCTCTGGGGACCCTGGGCAGAGAGCCGAGGACGACAGTGGTGTTGATGGAGCATCTACCTCTACCCAAGAAATACTGCGAGGGCTTCACACACATCAGCTCATTTCATTCTCTTGACAAGGCTCCAGAAAAAGTCCTTTTCACCCTATTTGTTAGAAGAAAAAACTGAGGACTGGAAAGATGGCATGTGTCTCAGACCCCTCAGACGATAAATGGCAGAAGACAGAATTCAAATTCAAAGCCAGACTGCAAAGGGTCCTCCCCCGCCCCCACATCTCTGCAAGGGGACAGCACCAAGGACTGCCGTCCCCACACGAGGCAGATTCTGATGGCTTCTGTGGCTCATACCTGGCCAATTCACAGAAAGACAAGAGGAAGAGCTATCGGCACGATGGAAATCTGGAGGCTTGCGTCTTCATGACGTGGGATTACTAAGAGGAAAATGGAGCCTCAGGAATCAACGTGAAAGGAAAATATTGTAATGGAGAATAAAAATGGGGGTATCTCATTGTTACCTAGGCCTCCATCTCCACCTCTCACCCCTCAGGAGAGTCAGGTCTGAACACCAAATGTCATCTGCTCAAAGATGCATGGTCCTTCCCATCTTGACATCTCTGAAAGGGGGAGGAGCCTTAAAACTGAGGGCAGAACAGGGTGGTCACAGTTTTCTTTTCTCTTAGAGATAACAAAATGGGGTATCTCTTATAATCCTTAGTATCTAAGACTGAATTTACTGTTATAACACTTTGAAGTTATATAACATTTCGTTATTTAACATTTAGATGATTCAAAACACTGTACAGTCTCTCACTGCAGCTTCAAGAGGTAGTAAGCCAGAGAGGTGTTTTAAATTCCCATTCTTCTTTACTTAAATAAAAATGGAGACACCGAGGCAGATGGCTTGGTGATTTGTTCAAGCAGGTGCACGTCCAAGCCTGGACTTGAATCTTCCTCAAGCTGGGCCCCTGGGGAGGAGCCTGGTAGTCAAGTGCAGAGGACAAAAGTCAGGATGCCCCAGGCCACCCTGTGCACTCACTGCCCTCTTCCCTGTCCCTCCGCACCTCGTCCTCCCACAGCAAGAAGGGTGAAGATTCCAACCAAAAGAGGCCCTTGAGCGGATATGGGGGGGGGGGTGGAGACTCTGTCAATACAGATCATCACTGGCGTCAAAAGAGGCTGAGCCAAGGCGGCTAGTCCTCCCCACCCAGCCTAGGACTCTCTCCACCTGGTCCCAACCCAGAAGGAAGGCAGGACAAAAGAGGGACACTTAGAAACTGCTCCCCTGGTAATGAAAAAAATAGTGACTGGCTGCCATGCCTGGATCACTGGTTATCTTCCTGGAGGGGAGCAGGAAATCAAGTAACTTTCACTGCTCAAAAATACCAAACGAGGGGTGCCTGAGTGGCTCAGCTGGTTAAGCATCCAATTCTTGATCTCAGCTCAAGTGTTGATTTAGGGTTGTGAGTTCAGGCCCCGCATTAGGTTCCGTGCTGGGCATGAAGCCTACTTAAAAAAAAAAAATGATAAAAATAGGGGCACCTGGGTGGCTCAGTTGGTTAAACATCCACCTTGATTTCAGCTCAGGTCATGATCTCAAGGTTCATGAGTTTGAGCCCTGCATCGGGCTCTGTACTGACAGTACAAAGCCTGCTTAAGATTCTTTCTCTGGCCCTCCCCCACTCACACACACTCTTTCTCTCTCTTAAAAATAAACAAACATGTAAAAATAAACAAACAAGTAAATAAAGGTATACTTGGGGCACCTGCGTGGCTCAGCTCAGGTCATGATCTCATGGTTCCTGAGTTCGAGCCCCACATCAGGCTCTCTGCGGTCGATGCGGAGCCTGCCTCCGATTCTCTGTCCCCCTCTCTTTACCCCTCCCCTGCTCATGCTCCCTTTCTCTCAAAAATAAATAAGTGAATAAAATAAATTTAAAAAATAAAAATAAAACTTATAATACCAAATAAATTCAGATGAAGAGTTAAATACAGAAATCAAGCAAACACACCGAACACCAGAATAATGTGTAAGTAAATATTTATCTGAGTTCTAGATGAGATGGGCATTTCAAAGCCTGAAAGCAAAGGAAGAAACCATTGAGGAAAGGGCTGGGAATCTGCATATAGTAAGGTGTCCCCGTTTAAAAAAGAGAAGAAAAAAGGGGAAAATATTACCCCCAGAAACAGATAAAAGGCTTTAATCTGTAACCTTCATTACGAGGCATATACAAAGTGATGGGGAACAGCAACAGGCTGCAGAGTCCGTTAATACACGTGGGAAGCTGTTCAATTCAACAGAATTAAAGTACTGAAAATGGCAATGTCTATCTCCCTGGGCTATGAACAAAGACTTTATTTGCAAATGTTTAACATTTCCTTGTGGCAAAGGTTCAAAAGAGGAGTCTGGTCTAAGTATAGACTCGTTAGACCTTTCTGGAAAGGAGCAGACAACACCTATCAAACGCCTTAGGAAGGTTCAAAGTCTCTGACCCTGTAATTCCACTCCCAAGAATTTATTTGAAGGAAACAGTGAAAAATGCAGCCAAGGTTTCTGTAAAAATGTGTTCATTGTAAGTTAAATGACCAGCAGGGAATTAGCTAGGTAGACATATCCGTGCAATCTTAATAGAAAAAACTTGTCAGATCATGTGAAAATACTTGCAAGGTAGGGTTAGAATTTTCAAGCGGGGGGGGGGGGGGGGGGG
>NC_043701.1:104110974-104165569 GCF_006229205.1 Suricata suricatta | reverse complement strand
GCTCAAGAAACACCACTCCAAAGCACAGGGAGGCTGGCACAACAGGTACTAGAGTATTTGTAGAGGGATTCAGAAAGAAGAGAAACATCTAATACAGCCAGCCTTTAGTCTGCACAAAATGCTCAAAGCATGTGTTTAATCACCGGTTTAATCCTTTCAGCCACCGGCTGGTACGTGATTCAAGAAATGAACAGACTGCCTGTTTTCATGGGAATAGTGTCTCCCTGTTCTTGTTTTTTCCCCACATCAGCTCTGCCGCCACGGCTCACTAGGGTCCCTTCTTATGACTCCTAATTTCACATTTAGCAGTGAGACCCAGCCCTGAGACAAAACTAGAGGTGGAGACCAGGTGAGCTGACAGACAACCCTCCTGTCCCTCGGCGCCCCCGGGGGGTTTAGAGAGGAGAGGCCCCGGACCCAGCCCTCCCATGGGCTTTCCTGGTTTAAACCTGCCACCCACACCACAGGCCCAGCCAGCCAGAGGGCCACCACACCCCTCCTAGGAAAGGAGTCGAGGATGTTCTTTTCCCCCGAAACCTGGTGAACTGGTGAGTTCCTGGGTCAGAGGTCCTGATGTCCCCATCTCTGTCACAGAAACTGGCTCAGTAGACAGTAACCCCAGGGACCTCATACCTGGACCAGCCAAGCCCCTGCATCTCTAGATCTCTGGGGCTCACCCTCCAGGTTTCCACTCCTAAGAGAAGCAGAAAGCAGACCCTTCCCTCCTGCTTCTGCCCCACACCCACCCCGAGCACATCTTCCTCCCACCTGAGGTCCACTCATCCCCCAAGCCACCATCCTGACCCAGTTGGCTGCTTTGCTGGTGGCCCACAAACACATTAAAACGACTTAGCCATCACCAGGCTGAGCGTACTCTGAACACACAGAGCCGTCTCTGAGACTACCAAACCTGTCCAAGCGCGGATTCCGGACACTGCGGGGTACAGCAGGCGGGTGCTCCCTGCTGGGTCGACGAGATGGGGTCGGCGGAGGTCCCCCCTACGTGCTCCGGACACAGCGTGGCGGGTGCTGGCGGGCTCCCGGGCCCCAAACTGCGTCTGTGAGCAGCCGGTGTTCCTTTAGGCAACCCAGCTAACGGTGTGGGTAGACAGGGCTCCTGGACCCTCCCGGCTGGGCCCCCCGCACAGCAGAGCCTCTGCACAAGTCAGCACACAGCAGTATCTAGAAAGGAGCATTTAGCGACTGCTTTCTAACTGCCAGACCCTCGTTACGTGCTTTTCCAAAGCCACTTAACAAGGAAAGCACTAGTGGCCTCTGTTGGGCTGACAGTAACTACAATGGACAGTGACATCACACACCAAGGGAGCACTGCTCTGGTTGAAGGAACTTCTCAAAATCCTAAAATGTTAAGGATCCAGAAAGGATTAATGGATTTGCTTGCAGGGGGTGAAGGAAGGCGGCAGGAGGAGATTTCCCTGTGCGTGACGTGTTAGGGGCCACAAAGTTCCAAGATGGTGATATCAGCTACCTAGAAGTTTCAGAGATACAGAGGACTTCAGGGGACATCTACCAAACTCCGCACTTTACATTATCAGGAAGCTGAGGCCACCCAGACTTCTGCACGGCTCAGATGACATCCTGAGGCTGCCAGGCTGCCTACTCAGAGTACGGCAGCGGAAAGGTGGTGCCCATCCTCAGGGATGCTGCAGAGGAGCATCTGGACCTGGGCCAACTGTGGTCACTTTCAGTTCTTGGCCTCTGATGCTAAGTGAGCCACAGAACACAGGTGCCTTTTCAGGGCCAGGACACGTGGCCACTCCTGAAGGACACTCGGGCATCCTGTCTATCCTGTCTCCTCTCCAGAGATTCGGATTTGTGGATTTTTCTCTCCAAATAGCACTCAGGAGATAGGATAGGAAAGAGAGAAGTATTAAGAAATAGAAAAATTCACAGCATATCTGCAGTCAGAATTTGGCTTGAAATCCTGGCAACATCATCTATTTTGAGCATGAGACAAGTTTGCTAATTCCTAATGAGCCAGATTAGAAACAGACTACAAACGAACAGCACACTCATCACAAAAGTATGAGAGCACCCAAAATACACCGCATTACTTATGCACCGCTAACAGCGGCATGCGGCTACGGAGCGAAAAATGGTGTCATGGGGCTGCAGGAAGCAAGGGCTTACGGAAGTACCAGAGATCATCCAGAGAACCCGCTTGCTGGCTCTCAGATACCCAGCATGTCCCAGGCTGAGAGGCCCTGAAGGATGCCGAGACCAGGAAGTCCCGGACAGGGCAAGTCCCAGGTGCTCTGGGACAGAGTTTAGGGGCACTAACCCAGATTTGGGAAGATGGAGGTTCGAGAAGGCTCTTCTGGGTTGGGCCGTTTAGGGTCCATAAAAGGGGGCTCTGGCATGGGCAAGGGGGAATTTCAGGAGAACAGGAGTCTGGGATACAGAAGGGTCTGGAAAATGCTTCCCTGCCCAAGCTCAGGTACTCTGACCACTAAGGTAAGACACTCCTGGAAAAGAGAAAAGGCTCACATGAATGTCCTAATCCAAGTCCCTTCTCTAAGACAGTTCCTGTTTTTCTCTGTCACCTCCTTCCCCAAGAAGTGGTGAGTCTGTGGATACAAACCTGGAAACCAGGGGTTCCAACCGCAGTACGAGAACCAGCTGAGGATCTTTACTGAATGAATGAATAAATAAATAAATAAATGCCTTTATTGACTGCAAGTGGATGCCGGGGCCCCGCACCCTCCAGCTGACAGGGACCAGGGGGGGGGGGGGGGGGGGGGGGGGAGGCAGGGCTCGAGGAGCCCAGGGCCAGCACAGTCAGCAACACTGTGGCACCTGTGTGACCCTGTCAATGCCAGGACAGTCCAAGGTTCTGAAGACACCACACTCCCCTACGACCCCATGGAGGCAATCCTCACATGCACCTGCATTTTGAACTCGCTGCATATGGTGAGTGGGGTATGAGAGAGCAGCCACAGCGGGAGGCCTATTTGGAAGGCAGGACAGATGGCCTCACATGGGCTGGGAGGGCGCTAAGTCACAGCTGAGCCACACAGTGGCCTTTCGGGGGCCCATGTGCCCTGCCCCCGCAGGCGCTAGAAGGAGCCCAGAGACCATTCCTTCGACCATCAGGCTTGCAGCGAGAAACTCCAGAGAAGGAAAAGAAAAATGACACCTGAGGCAAACGGCCCAGCTGTATATGTTCTGGCACCCCACGAAGGCCGCGGGGTTAATGAGTCCTCAGTGAGCATGGGCACGGAGGGCCGAGGTCACCCTCATTCAGGGCTGGACCATGAGGACACTGAGTCTCTATGTGACACACCCTGGAAGCAACGCTCTGCTATCGAGGAGTGAGTTACAGCACGAATTCACACCTGGAAAGAGGTCACACGGCCAGCGTGCGCACAGGGTGGTGGACAAACAGCACTGACAAATGGGGAGTGTGAGCACATCGCTGGGCACAATGAATGCCCGTGGCCGGGGGGGAGGGGGGGGGATATTCGCTTCTTTACTTCTTTGCAAAGGCAGCGGATATGGAAAGCCACCGAAATGAATCAGCAGGGGTCAACCACACCATGTGGTGGGACTGAGGAGGGGCCTCTGACCCCAGCCCTCTTTCCAGAGGAAGCACCGCAACCCGACAGGAGGCAGCTCTGTTTTATGGATCTTTCTGAGGCTCTGGCGCTCTGGAAAGTATTAACATCCGTCCCACTAACCCCCAGGCTGAGCGATTAGGTTGTAAGTTTACAAGGTGGTGGCACAGGTCTGGAGACCACAGTTAGCCTGTCACTCCTCCCTGCTGTCTCTCAGCCCGAGGGGAAGAGCCGTCACACTGCGCAGTGGTCCTCACGGGCCACCTGCCATCACCCCCCATGGCGCCCCTGCCAGCCTCATGAAAGCGTGCCCCAGAGCCATGTGGGCCTGCCAGCCAACAGCCCACGAGGCCCTCCTCCAGCTCACAGATGTGACTCTTCTGGGCCTGGCAGGGAGGGAGGACATGGATGAGCCCCCTGCATTCCTGCTCTCTGGTCTGGTGGTGCTGACATTTTTCTACTCGCCTGGGGGTTGGGTGGGATGGGGGAGGGACCCTCTCAAAGCCTCTGCACCAGCACCGTTAGGCCTCTGGCTCGGGCCCTGTGTGAACTAAGGGGAAGAGACCTATGGCTCCCAGTCCCTGGCTCCTTCCTCATCCGGTTCACACCCGCCTCCTCAAAGCACCCACGAGCCCTCGGACTACCCTTGAAGCACCCTGCCCTGCACGACCTGGCCCTGTCATTGCCCCCACTCCAGGCTTTGGACGATCCCCGGCACCCACCCCTCCAGGCACCCTGCTCTCCTAAGCTCCCCATCTCCAAGTCTCCGCTTGGGCCGTCCTGTCCGTACCCAGCCTGCCAGCAAATGCATGCCTGTCTGTGCAACTTGCCTCAGCCTTGAGGTACTGCTCAGGGGTCCCTTCCCACCTGTCCATGAAGGCTCAGGCTCCTTCCTCTCTCCCTTGACCCCCGCCCCCTGGCCTTCCCCCACCGCAGGGCCGCTATCCATTCACACATGGCCTCCACACATGCCCCAATTGCTTGGAGAAGCTACCATCCTACCCCTCTCTGGCATGTCTGGCCACTGAAACACAGACTTGAGGGAAGGAAGGACAGACAGGAGAGGGAAATAAGAACTTGGCCGAAAATCCTTGCAGGGGGATAGGCGCACATGTTCCAGTTCTGAAGAAACGATGAGAGGTTTAAAAACAGCTTCACTCTTCACTGAAATGGAAGATTGGAACATGCTTGGAAGAGCCCTCAGGATCTGGCCGACCAACACAGAGGTGCCTGGTGCGCTGCACACCCCAGGATAACTTTCTCGTTGCCCGGAAGCAGCCGCAAGCCTGTTCAGAAGGCCCAGCTCTGCGGCCTGCCCGACCCAGTCACCCTGAGGAGACAGGCCCACGATCCCGCCACGAGACACTGGATTTTTTTTTTTAATGTTACTGACCTTTCCATAGGTGTGAGACTGTAAGACACAGAATTTAAGATGCAGATCAGTGGCTGAAAGGCTCACAGTCCAAACACACAAAGTAAACCTTTATTTTATTCATTATTCAATCTGCCTTTAATTTAAGCCATGTGATACTATCAAACTCCAGCCCGGCCTGGCGGGACATCCTCAGGGAGGGGCGCCCGGCAAATTGCAGAATGTGGAAAAAACAGAGACCTCTTACCAGTTGCTCTTTCTTCCTTTCTTTCTCCACGGCCCCCCACCACCCTGTACAACTTCCTTCGCCCCATCCTAGTTCGGTTGCTTTGGGGAAAGAGATGCTACGTTGGAGTTGGATGGCGGTATGCTCCAACCTGGTCCTGACTTCAAACTCTGGCAGTGTCCTTTGGAAGTCTATTGACCTCAAACAATTTTCCGCCAACAATGCCTCCCCAGGCTTGGGAAGCCTTCACATTTACAAGAGTAAAGAATAACGACAGCTTGGTTGAGGATCAACACACACAATATGTCAAGTTTTTTCAATGTCATCGATAAATAAAGCAGCTCCGAAGGTAGGGCTGCCGTCTGCTTGGTCAAGAATGATGCACATCAGGGATGCCTGGGTGGCTCAGTCAGTTAAGCGTCCAACTTTGTCTCAGGTTGTGATCTCACAGTTTGTGGGTTCAAGCCCCACGTCGGGCTCTGTGCTAACTGCTCAGAGCCTGGAGCCTGCTTCAGATTCTGTGTCCCTCTCTCTCTCTCTTCCCCTCCCCTGATCACACTGTCTCTCTCTGTCTCTCAAAAATAAATAAATGTTAGAAAAAAAAAAAGAACGATGCCCATGGAAACAGACAGGGGTGCAGACAATGCCATGATCCTCTAGTGTCTGTACGGCTGATTAGCGCACAGCAAACTGATTTCATATCCACACGGCTGGATTCTCAGAAAAAGCCCATGTTCCAGAATGGACCCTAACCTCACAGGGAGGCAGGAGGAACCTGGGTGGGATGGTCCGAGTAGGTCCTGCCCACCCCAAACATCCTCATTTTTTGGTTGCTGAATTCACGGAAAGGACCCAGGCCAAAAACCAGTAGGAGATTCCAAGACCCCCGCCCATGATTTCTCCAAGGACCTAAAAAGATGTGGTATATTCCGAAACACAGGACAAGCACCTTCCGATCTCTCTAAGGGGACCCACCACCTGCTTCTTGAAGCACCAGGAGCCCCGCGATCATTCCCAGTACGTGACACCCACAGCCACCTCCCGACGGTACAGCCACAGAGATTTCTCATGCCATCTGCAGATCTGGGGAGCACTCCTAATTACATTTTCTTTGCTTTTTAATAAACATAAACATTCTGCTGGGGACAAGATGACACTGTAGCTTGTCGCAAGCCCAGCACCCGCAGCTCGGGTCAGGAGGGCTCTTCTGCTGAGGGACAGCCCTTTCAGTGATGTTTACCAACAAACCAACACGCTGAATTCGCAAGACTTAGCGCGTTCCCCTCTGCTAGTCTCCACGTTCGCATCAACATTAAAGAGGAAAAAAAAATAAAAATTTACTGTACTAAGTACCCATCAAAACTTGGACTTGATTTAACTCCATCTAACTCTACACGGGGTATTTTTGATGCTGTGCAGATCTGGGAACACCTGTGTTTCTTTTTAAAGCAGCACTGGGCCGGCGAATTGTCTACATCCCCCGAAGTCCAGAGGACGGGGACAAAATCTTGAGTTCATCTACATGTCACGGTGGGCATGGTGAGAGAGCCATACTTGGGGGCCTACAGAGCTCACCCACCAGCAGAATGACTCAGAGAGTATTTACATGACATTCTCACACTTTCAGAGTGCCGCGCAGTGTGGGTTTGCGGTTTGGTTTCTAGATCACATCTGCTCACTGTGCAAGTCATTTTCAAAACTGCAGATGCTAAGAAACAACCAAACAAGAGCTAGGATCATGGGGCTAGAGTAGAAAAAAGAAGGTCGTTAAAATATTCTGTATCCCAGGGCGCCCGGGTGGCTCCATCAGTTAAGCCTCAGACTCTTGATTTCAGCTCAGGTCATCATCTCATGGTTTGTGGGTTCAAGCCCCGTGTCAGGCGCTGTGCCTGCTTGGAATTCTCTCTCTCTGTCCCTGCCCTGCTCGCTCTCTCAAAATAAAGTATTCCTTTAGAAACGATTCTGTTTCCCACAGTACAGACACACCTGCTGCCGTATAAATAACACACACACACACAAATATTTCCCTTTTTCATGTCAGCAGAAAGCCAGGAAAAAAAAACAAAAAAACCTAAGAAATGACATAAAAGTCTGTCACAACAGGGGCTTAGGCAGGATAGTGCCAAATTGAGACCAAACTGAAAAGCAACTGGGGGGGGGGGGGGAGAGTCACACCCAGAAGCCTGAAACACTCAGGGGTCTAAACCTAACTGTGGAGGCAACACAAATACGGGCACCACTGGGTACAGGGGGGCTATTTTCAGGTCCTGGAACTCATATGCCGGTAATGCAGGCCACGCTTCAAAACAATGCCCTTTGCAGACCTCTCATATGCCCATGAAGGTGCCATTACACGAAAATATTTCTGGAACCCCTCTAATGAGCTGGCCTCCCCCAGAGCCAACAGCATACTTCTCATCCTTTAAGGCACATTTGATTTTTGGAAACCACTGATAATCACTCAGAGCCAAGGGTAAATAAATAGGGCAAATGATCAAATTCAGTAATTTCATTCTTGGTCAGAAACTCACAGTGTGTCCTGAACAGCAGGTGCAACTTTCTCACGCAAGCCCGGGAACCAGGTGGTGGTGAGGATGCTGAAAGCAGAGCTCCAACGATGCTCTGAACAATGACAGTGTCAGGAAAGTAAGTGGGTAGCCCCCTCTTGAAGCAACTTTGAAGGTCGCCCCTCCTCCAAATGCACACATACTGATAAGTCTATTAAATCCAGCCTCATGATTTTACAGCCATCCCTTCATATGACACTATTGTGCATTTCCCAATTCAACATAGCCCCAAATAAGTTATTCTTAATGAGGGGACACTGGGCACTCTGACAGCTAATCAAACCACAAGCTCACAGAGACGTTGGCATCCCCCTAGGTATGTGCCAAAGCCCAGAGGTGTGTACGTGCATTTTGCGTGTGTGCAGATACACACACACACACCATAGACAGCACATTCCCAAATCATCTTTAGTGGGTTTATCATTAAAACAGAGAATAAATTCAGTGTGAATAATAGCTGAGACCTTTAGAACCCTCTGAAGAAAGACACACATCCCCTCACATTGACTGACTAACTGTGGTTTTCTGCAAGAAAAAATTCATTAAAAAGATACAACTGAGAAGCAGGAGATCAAGTGCAAGCACAAACATGAACACAGGACTTCCCCAGGACACCTGCTTCCTGATATTACGACTTGAAAAAGAGTGAGTTTCAAGGAGAAATCGGGTTGGGGGAGACGTAGGGTCAGGTGCAGTCACTGATTTGGGGGCTTGGGATCCCTACTCTTTAAACCTTGACCTAATAGAGAACAAATTTTTTTTAATTCTTTAAAAATGTTTATTTATTTTTGAGAGACAGAGGGTGAGTACGGGAGGAGCAGAGAGAGAGGAAGACACAGAATCTGAAGCAGGCTCCTGGCTCTGAGCTGTCAGCACAGAGCCCGACGCAGGGCTTGAACTCACAAACTGTGAGATCATGACCTGAGCCAAAGTCAGACGCCTAACTGACTGAGCCCCCCAGGCGCCCTGAGAACAAATTTTTTTGAAGGCAGAGCTACACCTCTTTTCTTTTCCTGCCCAACTATGAATGAGTCGGTCTATCAGCCTGTAGTTAAACAAATACACCTGAGGGAGGGGACAGCTGCGGACTCACACTTGTGCGGCAGAGCCTCATAGGGACAGTGGCCCTCTGCCAAGTCCTGGCAACTGGGCTGTTTACAAGAGGCAGGGCTGCCCAGGGGCTCAGGCCCAACAGCAGAATCCGAGACCTGGGTTCAAATTCTGAATCTCCCCTCCACCCTTCTGGCCGTGTGACCTCCGAGCCAAGCTCCGATTCTCCCAAAGTCCCCTTTTCAGGAGCTACAAAATGCTTTCTATAATAGCGTGTGTCTACCCAGGGCCACTGGGAGGACTGGATCTGTGTGTAAAGTGCCGGGTGCAGTGACTGGGAAACTATCCAGCTGCCCTTCCTTATGGCGAGGTCAACGAGTCTCCTTGCAGTGTCACTTCCCTCCACGGGGGACACGCACAAGCAGCAGTGGGTTCTAAAGGGGACACCATCCATCTTCAACAGGCTCAGAGTGAGGGGCGCCTGGGGGGTTCAGTCAGTTAAGCATCTGACGTCAGTTTGGGTCATGATCTCACGGGTCATGAGTTCGAGCCCCACATTTCTGCTGCCAGCACGCAGCCCGCTTTGGATCCTCTCTCCCCTTCTCTCTGTCCCTCCCCTGCTTGATCTCTCTCTCCTTCCTTCCCTCTCTCTTTTTCTCTCTCTCAAAAATAAAATAAAAATAAAAGAGGATCAGTGAGATAGGACACTTGCCCAGAACAAAAACGGATCCGAGTGCGCTCCGGCAGTATAAAACCACGCCTGGTGAAGTGCGCCATCCCCAAACCTGCAGGGTTCAGAACCGTGCTGGTCTCTCACCAGCCATGTGGCCCATCAGAAAACAGATGCACAAAGGGAAGGAGAGATCCAGGGGCTGAAACAGGGACTGAGGCAGAAGTAGAGAACACGAGAGAGGGCAGCGAGGAACAGAAGAGGCGAGGGCCCTGAGGCAGAACATAGCTGTCTGTTCATGTGTGAACACCTGGCTGCTCCTCCGAGGTCAGTTCCGGGGCTCCCCTTGGCCTCACAGGCCTCCACCAGCACGTGACAGGCACACGGAGCACTGAGGCTCCAGCAGAAAAGAGGGGGAGTGGGAAGCAGGTCCAGATCCAGGAAGTACAAGGGGAGGCAGCCGCACCCCACCTGGACACGGGCTGGAGCTCACTCACCACTCTGAGCTCACCCCTCCACAGGCTCACCCCTCCACAGGGAGCCACAGGGGAGGCCAGACTGACAGCTCCATGGAGAAGCACCTGGCATAACCCACCCTAGGCAATGCTTTCAATAAACCTGGAGAGAGATGGGGGGTGGGAGGGCTGGGTTAACACAAGTTAACCAATTTCTAGCCTGGCGTCCACATCGAAGTTTGCTTATGAGCCATTCAGCCTATCAAAAAGTTGAGGAAGTCACTGGAAGTCTTCTCTTAACCAAGGGGTGGAAGGTGTGCCAGCCTGAGCCGCCGCTGGGTCTGGCTGCATGATGACCTGGGGCCACAGGCACCGGAGAGGAATTTACTGAAAGGGGTGTGTGTAAGAGAGACCCTCCCCACCCAGGCAGCCTGCAGCAGACAAGAATGGGGACAGGGACGCCTGTGGAGGGAAGGCGCATGTCCACATCTATCCCTGAGCCCCCAGGGTCGAGACGGCGGCGTCCACGGGCACAGTGACCCTGGAGGGGAGAGGCGCGTGGGCTCCATTTAAACATGGAACATAGTGTTCCATGAAGCCTAGACTCCAGGGATGCAGAGACACAGCATTAGGCGCCAAGCGGGTGTGCAGTTTGGCAGCCCCAAGAGATACACCCTTGGCAGGGACCTCGTCCTTCTTGGGAAAAGTCCTGGCCGGGGCCAATCCGGGGGCAGGCAATATCCGTCCAGTGGACCAAGACACACAACGTCAAAAGGCTGTTCCTGAGGAGCACACGCTGGACCCCTTAGAGCCGAACCCCGTGAGGAGAAGGGATTACCCTTCCTAATGGTAACCTCATCCTGACCAGGCTGGGAGTGGGGGACCCGGAGAAACGCAGGTGATGAAGCTTTACTTCGTCAGCAGGCATCTGCATTCAGATGCACTATGTGGCAAGACTAGTGCTGGAGGCTGAGCATCCAAAGATGGACAAGCCGAATACCGGCCCTGGGGCACTTAACATCCTCATGACGGAAGGGATCGGGAGGGTGACAGGTCATTGCGACATGCGGTGGCAATCTCTGCAGAAGGACTGCCAGGTACTGAGAGAGTGGAGGGGAGGAGCGGGAAAAGCCAGCTGCCCCATGGCCCAGCCCGTAGTGGTCAACACCACTTTCTGATAACGGGAAGCCAGGCTCCCTGGGAAAATGGCTGCTGCCAGGTCTGGGGTGAGAGATGCACAGTGGGACCCCAGCAGTGTGTTCATGCCAGGTAACAAGACAATGACCAAAGGTGGCCAGGACTCACCTGGAGGAGGGCTGCCTGAGGCTGGGATACTTTGAACATCAAAAAGAATAAAAACTGTAATAAGTTGAAACACATACTTAATTTTTCTTAGTTTACTTTTTCATGAGCAGGAGAGGGACAGAGAGACAGAGAATCCTAGGCAGGCTCCACACTGTCAGCGCAGAGCCCGATGCTGGCCTTGAACTCTTGAATTAAGGAAAAAACCCTGTAAGATACATGACTTGTATCTTATATGACTTGAACTGTGAGATCATGACCTGAGCCGAAGTCAAGAGTCGGACGCTTAACTGACTGACCACCCAGGCACCCCTGAAACACATGTAAACCTGTGAGTTCATAATGACACAAAACCACATCAAGCCAACAAAATGCTCTGTTGGGTCACAACTGACTGGAACCCGATAAATAAAAGAGAACGAGGCTGTATGTTGTTTTTCCCACAGGGGCAGCATCCAAAGTCAGCAGCCAGTGGAGGAGGAAGCACTCTCCTTTCTAGAAGTATTCTCCCAAGGAAATAAACATGGCTTACAGAACGAAAATGCCACACACTGCTGTCCCCACGGACTAGGGGTCGAGGCGCAGAGCACCCACAGTGCTCTCACTGCAGAGTGACACCCGGCAGGCGCTGTGGGGCACTCACAGAGCAACGTGGCCCCAGGCATGACATCCCCTTGCTCACCCGCCCCCCAAAATTAAAAAAATCAAAAAGCAACCCTGAATCTGATCCTACTTTGAGATCCAAATTCCAATCTACAGGAAATAAAGAACACAGAGGAGGTCGCTCACCTACGCCACAGAGAAAGAGTCAGCAGGCTCCAGACTCTGGAAGAGTGTAGGGCAAACACCCAGTTCCCTTAACAAATGAATTACACAATACAGAAAACCGTACTAGACCTTAAACAAGAGAGAGATTTAAAAAAAGAAAAAGGAAGACATTTAAAAGGACTTGAAGGCAAATGAATCATCAGGGTGACTTTATCTAAATCTTGAATTAAGAAAAAATAAACCTGTAAGATACATTTGTGACATTTAGGAATCAACAGGAAATCTGAATGTGTGATGACTTAATAAATGTGCTAATTTTTTACGGCATGATTTAATGATTTATAGTACTGTGAGTTACGTTAGGAGCCCCTGTATTTTACTTTATTTATTTTTAATGTTTTATTTATTTTTGAGAGAGAGAGAGGCAGTGTGAGCAGGGGAGGGTCAGAGAGAGAGGGAGACACAGAATCTGAAGACAGGCTCCAGGCTCTGAGCCAGCTGTCAGCACAGAGCCCAACGCAGGGCTCAAACCCACAAACTGTGAGATCATGACCTGAGCCGAAGCCGGACACTTAACCAACTGCGCCACCCAGGCGCCCCGCCCCTGTATTTTAGAGATGCATGCTAAAATATTTACAGATGAGAAAGAGGACTGCCGGGGTCTGCTAGATGGGGCGCATGGATGGGGCAAGAAAGACCCTGGGCGGAGGACCGCGTAGCAGGGTGAACTGTACATGGAGTTCAAAATAATATTGTCAACTTACGTACAGTTGAACTTCTCCACAAGATCTTTTTAATCAGGCTGGACTGAAAGCAAGGGCCTCCCGGAGGAGGTGAGATCCAGGTCAAGTCTGGCAGGACAAGGACCACAGGGTGGCACGGTGTGGCCACAAACATGGCAGGAACACACGAGCCACACAAGAAGCAAGTTCCCCGCCAGTCTGCTCCAGTCCAGATGTTCGTGCGCCCCCAAAATTCTGTTTAAACCCCATGCCCAGGAATGTGGTGTTAGGAGGCGGGGCCTGGGGGGTGGTTAGGTCATGAGGTGGGGCCTTTCTGGCTGGAAGTAGTGCCCTTACAGAAGAGACCTCCCTTCCCCAGGTCCCCTCCACCATGTGAGGACACAGCGAGAAAGTGACCTGAAAGGCGGCTCTCACCAGAGTCCGTGTGTGCAGGCCCCTGACGTCAGCCTTCCAGCCTCCAGGCTGTGAGAAGTGAAGGCCTGCTGTTGACCTGAGGTGCGCTGTCTTGTGGCAGTGGCCCGCGGGCGCTAAGACACACACAGTCCATGCAGGCAAAAGGCAGAAAAGCTGAGATTGGAGCAAGTTGAGGGAAGTGGACTCATGCACAGCCCTTCCCCCACCCCACCACCAAACGGGGACTCTGATGGGGAGCCTGACCGTACTTGTCCTTCAAATCCTACAGGCTGCTCTGATGACCCTACAGATGGTGGCACTGAAGGGGGATAAAAATGGAGAAGGGACCATCCCGGAAGGCAGGCCAACAGTCCTGGTCACCACACATGACTGGCCATGACAGGCCTGCACACTGGAAGTGGTGACATAACACACGACCGTCCCCGTCATTACTGATGCCACACCTCGTGTTTACTGTGAGCGGGAGACCAACCCAACGTTCTGGGCTAGATGAAAAGGCAAGTTGAGGACACGCTCCCTGGGCCACTGCCACTGGGTCAGATCAGGACTCACCGGGTCAGCGGGACTCCGACCCACGATGCACCCAACCCTGGTTCTCCGGCGCTCAGGTCAGTGCAGGGCCTACTTGAGGCCAATCACCCTCCTCTTGCTAAGAAATTCCTTCCACCTCACTACCACCTAAAAAATGATTCTTCCAAAGATAAAAAGGTAACAGGGAAAATGTCCATTTACTAACCTCAAACGCCGCCCTGCATTTCACCGAGAAATGTTCACTTGGGAAGGTTCCTCTGTGAGGCAGTTTGAAGCCACCATAGGACAGCAGAGAAAGGGCAGGAGAGATGACTAGAAACGAGGTGTGAAATCATCAGGAAGCTAAACTGAAAACCTGATATTCAGTGTGGTCAGGAAAGACTCACAGTGGCCCAGCTCCCAAAACCTGGGATTACTGGGCACCCGCTGGAGTGAGTGGGAAGCTTCCGCTCCAGCCGAAGCCAGCTTCAAACTTAAAGGGAATATACGTCAGAACTGGCTTCCCTTGAAATGAGAATCTGACACCCAAGGCTCATAACACAGTGACTTTCGTTCTGTCACATGGAGCGCCGCACAGAGATGAAGTCCTCCATCCACTGCCTCAGCCCGTATGGCAGACACACACAGGGGGACACACTCTGCAGAGAAAGAACCAGGGACTTGCCCTCAGTCACAGTGAGGCGTCGGAGGGGCACAGGAAAGAGCCCCCCTGCCTACCTCCCAAATCAGCGCTTCGTCCACAAGCCCAGGTGCACCCCTGACCCTTGTCCCCTGAGGGCACCTTCATAGGGAGCATCAGGTACCAACAAGCTCACCCCACCCCCTGGGCTCTGCAGGCCACGAGAGGAGAATCCGGAAGCCGATGTGCTGTCCTGATGGGCACTACCATCTGGAGCTCCTGACCCCGCTCAGCGACGGTCCACTATCCATGCCCCCATCACCCGCCATATGGGAGGCTGCCCCATGAGTTCACATCTGCTCAACTTGCCCAAGACGCAGAACTGGAGCAGACCTGTGCAGGATCCTTGCCCTTGAGGGAAGGTCACATCTCTGGTCCTTACACATCTCCCAGGTCTCTTCCCCTCCCCGGGCTGCTGCTGGGGGAACAGCCCCCTGCAGAGAGTGGCTGAGCCTGTGGCTCCCAGTACGGACTGGACACAAATGCCAGGCAAACTGTGCTGTAAATAAAAGACAGGAAGAGAGGGAGAGACTGATGTGAGGAAGGAGAGAACGGGGCTCAGCCCTTCTCGGGGACCCCTGCCTCTCTGAGCTGGATACACGCAGCCCTGGGCAGAGCTCTGCATATCCGGAGGGGACGGTCTCAGCTCTGGGTCCCCCCCCCCCCCCCGCCAGACGCTTTTCGTGGTGCACAGTGACCCTGCAGGCAGCGTTCTGAGGCGGAGATTCCCAACCCCGCACCGACGGGCACTGTCCCCATGTCCAGCTGCCACCTGGCCAGTGTGGGTGCAAAGCGCCCTGGAAGAAAGCCCTGCAAACGTGTGCACGGAAGAGCAGGTGGGGGGTGCAGAGGCCACCCACCAGTCTCCCCAGCACCCCGAGACCCCTCCCACCGCGATCAGGGAGGCCTCGGGGTGGGTCAGGATTCGATGACACTGGGCGTTCTGTACGTGCACCAAGACACCGTGCTCGGGGCCTGCTTCCGTCCTGGCTGGCAGCCCACACAGACGGCACCAGCCCCGGGCCCCCAAGTGCTCCATGCCCCCGGGGCAGGCCCACGGCATAAGACTTGCAGGGCAGGAACCCAAACCTGATGGCCCGCACCCGCTCACCTCCAGTCACTACCCTCACCCCACGAACAGGAGGGGCAGTGCACGCGGAGACCCCCGGGAAGGATGTGACAGACCGTGTGGCCCCTGGGTCTGTGTGGTCACCTCCTCCCCTCCTCACCACCTGCCTCCTGCCTGCAGGCCGAGAACAACTCAGGCAGAACTAGAAACCTCCAAAGAGGTGCTGGCTCGGTCCAGGCTGGGAGGCCAAATCCAGGACAAACAGGGGTAGGCTTCCCAAGGTGGAGAGAAGCCCTCTGCAGAGACAGAGGAGAGCAGCGACCCAGTGTGCTGCTGCGGTCTGGGCCGTGGTCCTGCTGGTGCCCTGGTCCCCCTCCACACCTGGACTCCTGTGCCCAGGCAGACTTCCTCTCAGTGACATGAGATAGCCCACATTCTGGAAGAAGCTCCCTTCTCTGCTAAAGCTGACCCTCAGCAGACTATTTGTAACCAAGAGGATCTCTTAAAAGAGGGATACACAGGGGCACCTGGGGGACTCCATCGGTTAAGCCTCTGACCTCGGCTCAGGTCACGATCTCGAGGTTCGTGATTTCGAGCCTTGAGTCGGGCTCTGCACTGATCACGCGGAGCCTGGAGCCAGTTTCGGATTCTGTGTCTCCTTCTCTTTCTCTGCCCTCCCTCGTTCATGCTCGCGCTCTCTCTCTCTCTCTCTCTCTCTCTCTCTCTCTCTCTCTCTCAAATAAATAACATTAAAAAAATGTTTTTAACAATAAAAGGGGAGTACGTTAAAAATCAAAGAATGACAAACACAGGCGGCTGGCATGTGAACCAGAGGCCCCTCCTCCGTAACACAGAAAGAACCAGAAGCGTTTTGCACCAAAATTTCAGGTCCTTAGCTCCAGACTCTCCGTTCAGGGCACTTTTCTCTTTCCTTGGGAAGATAGTCTTCCTTCCACGTTCGATCCCACATAAATTTCCACAGTGAAACAGTTTTCATTTTAAGAAGCTTTGGTTCCAGGCAACCTGACAATTAATTTAATGCAATCAGCTAATCACAGGGAGAGGCGGAACAGCAAACTTATTTCCGTTCAAGCCTGGCTCTGGGGTTTACAGGGAGAATCAGAAGGCAAAACTAAGTGGTCCCGGATGATCTCAGCTGGCTGGAGAAAGCCTCTCTGGGTCCCTGGGGACAGTGCTTCCCAGAGGATGGTGTCTCAGGCAGCCCCAGAGCACTATCAGTCAGAACTGAGTGGGGAAGATTCCCCAGGGAGCACGCAACCAAACACACACACACACACACGTGTGCACATACCTAGGTGCTTACACAAATGATAAACACACCCCCAACCACGTATTCTCACAACACCTTCAACTCTTCAATTATCGGCTTCTGCCTGGGAGGGGCGTTTCTTGTAGTTGAAGAGCATGGGTTTCCCCCAAGGCCCTGTGGTCTGCGCCCTTAACCCGCCCAAAGAAAATGACACGCCGCGGCCTCTCCACGGCCCAGGCTTCCCTCCACGAAGCCCAGGCTCGTGTCCAAACCCCTCTGAACTCATACTCAATGCATCTGCGTTCCTGGTCTCATGGAAACCAGAAAAGTCCCTAGAAAAATATGTTGGGAGACAGAAACAGAACAAAACAAAAACAGAAGCGCCCAGCTGAGGGGGCCCCTCAAGGCTCAGGCATGGAGGTCTAGAAACCAAACAGAGAACAGAGCAAATGTGAGCTGTTTCATGCATTATTACTGCGTCCAATACGATGTTACAGTCACTTGTACGGGCCTCACACGAGCCCTTGGTGACTCCCGCTGGGTAAGAGGAGAAACAGGCCAGATACCAGGGCCGCGGACAGAGCCATCCTGGGGTCACTCCGTGTCCTGACCCTGTCTGATGCTAGTGGGACGCCCTGTCCCCTGGAGTGCATGACAGCCTGGTGACTCAGACAACAGCCCAGAATATTCTCTGCTCCATCTCCAAAGCATGCACAGAGCAGAGACAGAGACCCTTTCTTCCCCGAAAATGTCCCTAGCACACAGGAACAATGCCAAGGAGAGGTGAAGGAAGCAGAGCATTTAAAAAACTGAGCTACAGGCCAGACAGACAGAGCCAGAGGGCCACTCGGTCTGGAAGTCATCCAGGAACCAACAGGTCAGGGTTTAATGGGTGCCCTCGCCAGCTGCTTGGCGCTGGCATTCTGAGCAGGTCGCCAGGCCACAGGGACCATTGCCCCAGTGCCCGCCGGAGGGCCAGGGGACAGATGAGCAGTGGGGCACATGCTGCTCAGGTGCAGCTCTGCCTCGGACCCAACTGCAGAAATGGAAACAGGCCTGGAATGATCGGTAACCCACGTCCACAACGAGGTAGGAATCAGCACATTTATGACATGGATTTGTCTGGCCTTCTGACTGGGGGCTCACTGCCTGGCTCACCCGAAGGCTCGTATCCCACCACCCTGCGTCCTATGGCTGGCCCAGTGCCCTGGGTGGTGCTGCCCAGCTCGCCAGGGCACCCACGTCTGTGGCCTCCGTTAAGACCCCTGTCGCTGCTCACAGTGCCACCACCCCATGACTCCTGCCGCAGGAGACACCCCCAACCAGCCCGCCCTGGCCAGCCCTCCTGTCCGCTCCCAAACCCCCGCTTCTCTTGCTGCCCTCCCCACGCAGGATGCCACGCAGCCTCCAAGGCCCTTCCCCCCACGACAGCGATTCCTCCCGGCCCGTGTCCACTGCGCTGGCCCCTGTGAACCACACAGCTCACCCACCTGCTTCACACTTCGCCCGGACACTTGCTCACTGCAGTCTCTTGTGATTGCACAAAGGAAATGGCCCGAGGCGTGAGAGCATACTTGCCAGTGCCACCCCAGCTTGGGGACCCCCTGAAGACAACGTCCTTCTCTTTCCTCACAGGACAACAGGCAGAATAGCCAGGCTCTGGGGGCAGCTTTGCACCTCAGGGCACTCTCCCCCACCCCTCTGAGGCCAGCTCCGGGTCTCGCCTTAAAGTCTGGACCTTGCCAGTGCTGCTCCCACCTCCACCCACCACCTCTTGCCAATCTGGTGGGGGACACCCACAAACCTCCCACCACGGGTGTGGGTGACTTTTCCACGGACTCCAATTTCACAATCGTGAGGTGCTAAGATTCTCTAGCATGTTCTGCTGGTTGAAGAATACTTGCCGAGCAGAGGCACTGTGCTGGGCATGGGAGCTGAGCAGGAGCCAGGGAAGGTCACCTGGGGAAAAAAAGAGGTCTTTTCACAGTAGCAAAGCCCTCCTGACTCTCCGTGGGCTCTCTGTGGTCCCTAGAGGACTCTGGGAGTCTGGAGGCCCTGGGCTGAGGGAGGTAGGGGGCATCAAGAAAAACTTAACATTCACTGTGCTTGGTCAGGACTAGCACTGAGCCTTTGCACGCATCATCCGAAGTGGGGGTTTCTACTTTCCTCCCTTCATAAGCAAGGAGACCAAGCAAAGCAGGTCAGACATCCAAGTCCACTTGTGGGCAAGATAGCTGCCCCACCTCCGCTGCCCAGAAGGCGGCTGCAGGCAGGTGGGGCCGAGCCCGACCCCAACCCCAAGAAGGGGGTCAGATCTAGTTAAACTAGTTACCTAGCAATATAGCTGCATCAGAATATCCAGATGGGTCCCAGCTGTGCTACCAGAACTTGAAGCAAGAGATGCGTGCTCCTGTCTGGGCACCAGAATTCAAGAGGGGCTCTCCTACCTCCCACCCAGGCCAGTGTGAAGGCAGCAGTGACTGGGAGGGGGCCCGAAGGGGGCGGGGGTGAACCTGAACCATGTGGGGCTTCCTATCCCCCATTGCCCATGCCCGCATGGCAGCTGCCCCTCCACACAGTCTGATCCTGACCTTCCAAATTCCCAGAGTAGAAATAAACACACAAACAACTCTGCCATGGAGAAAGTACCCAAGTGTCGTAAGACACTGGAAAAGGCTCTGGTAGAAGCAAAGGGGCAATTTATTTTAGAACAATGGTTTTTAACCTTGGCTGCCGATGCCCATCCTCCTGTCCCCATGGACTGTGAGCCTGAATGAGGGCTGACCTGGGATCGGACAGAATCTGACTCTGGGTTACCTGCAGCCCAGGTCACTCCTTACTTCCGGCAGGTGACTATGGTCTTGGCACATCCTCTTGCAACCCACAGAGCCTAGGACAGGCTTTGAATAAACACTGGTTGGTTTCTGATGACTCCTGATGAATGATCTGCCAATCAAAAGCACATCTCTAAAAGAAAAGACCTTTTAATAAGCAGGGTCCATTTGGGGCATCTGGGTGGCCCAGCCAGTTAAGTGTCCAACTCCTGATTTCTGCTCAGGTCATGGTCTCATGTTTGTGAGATGGAGCCTCGAGTCCAGTGCCATGAGCTGACCATATGAAGCCTGCTTGGGATTCTCTCTTCCTCTCTCTCCAGCCTGCCTCCACTCATGGGTGCGCGTGCACACACACGCACACATAAACACGTTCTCTCTCAAAATAAATAAATAAACTTAAAAAAAATAAGAAGGGCCCATTTACTGGTCTCTTGTTAACCCTTGGGTATCTAACTTGAGCAGTTTTCAACTGCACCATTTCACCACTGTCTCTAAATGTCAGTAGGTCTAAACTCTGCAGATGCTGGAATTTCACAATGCTGCAGCCAGCATCGTGACCTAAATGGTGATCCCGCCACAATGCATGTAGGTAGGAGCCAGTCCCAGCAGCGCCAGAGAATCCAGGTGCAGCCCCTGGTGGCTCCGAGGCACTGGTGGTTCCAGACACAGATATGTGTCGCAGAGAGACTGCCATTGCACGTGGCGGGGGCAATGGCCCCCTCCTGCTGACCGCTGACGGTAAGCATTGGGCCCCAATTCATCCGTCCAGGAAAACCTCCCTCGGCAAGCAGATCCCCTTTGTAGGAATTTGCAGGAGCTGGCTTCTCCCAGGGAGATATGCACCTCAGGGGGATGCCTTCCAACTACCAGGGAGGCCAGCAGCTTGGTGGGAAGTCAGCTGGGGGGGGGGGAGGGGCAACATTTCACGGGGCTCTGCCCAAGAGCTCCTGGCGGCAGTGAGCCTGTCTGCTACTGTGGGGTTCATGCTGGCCAGTGAGCCTGATGATCAAGCCTATCCCGACCCCAGCCCAGTACCACCCTGCACGGCACTCGATGCTTTCCACAGGAAGCATGCACCTGTCCGTGCCTGCATGGAGAATAGGGGACACGATTTTCCACAGGAAGCACGCACCTATTTGTGCCTGTGTGGACAATGGGGAACACGACTTTCCATAGAAAGCATGCACCTGTTCGCGCCTGCGTGGAGAATGGGGACACAGGACTCGCCCAAGGCCACGGAGCCAGCAGGGCAGCCCAGTCCACGGGTCTGGGCTCACGACACCACTCCTCACCCCCCAACCAGCACAGCTCCCCAGGGGGCAGCTCAGGCTCCGCATCACTCCACCCTGAGCTTTGACTCTGATTTTTAACATCTCAAGTCTAATGAGCATCTTCTAGGAAGATTGTTTTGTCTCACTTATTCATATAAACCGCCCTCCAAAATTCCCACTCTCCCAGCAATGTGGAAAGCCTATTTGGAAGTTTAAAGACCTCTGTAATTCTCTTGAATCAACAGCTTAAGATACAGGGTCGCACAGGGCCTCGTGTGTGTGCACACACACCCATGCTCACACACGGGCACACACACCCATCCTCACACACATGTGCACACGTACCCATGCTTGCACGCGTGAGCGCACACAGGCACACACACCCATGCTCGCACACGTGAGCACACACAGGCACACACACCTATGCTTGCACATGTGAGCGCACATGGGCACACACACCCATGCTCGCACACGTGCACACACACAGAACCTGTAGGAAGAAACTACAACCCTTCCTTTCCGGATTACAGTCGCTCTCAGTCTGTGCAGGCAGCCGTCCCCCACCCCTCACCCCCTTGGAGGAAGTGACCACCTGCATTAATCAGCTGGCGTCCTTGCCCTCGCCATCCCTGTCTCCACCTCTGCCAGTTTCCTCACCACACCAGTGAAGTCTCAATTTTCCCAGAGCACCATTCTGATGACAGGGTGCGGCCTTCTGAAGAGAAGGCTGAGGAGCCTGGCCTTCCTGGCACTGAGGGCAAGCTTCCAGAAGCAGCTTCTTCTCGTTCAGCCCTGAGCACTGGGTTCAGGACTTGGCCTGCCTGGATCCAGGGGGTGACCCCATGTGTTGTTGCCACGTGCCCAGTGGCAAGTCTCACAGAGGCTGGGCCCCCCTTGATCACTGAAATTAGGGGGGATAATATTGCCTTTTCCACAGTGCCATTAGAAGGATTAAACGAGACGAGGCACGTGGACAGGATGAACTCATTCATTTCATCCACTTGGGACACTTATGGAAGTGAAAAGGGGCATGGTAATCCCCACACTGGGGCAGCAGGGCTTCCTGGGACAGCCCAGGACCCCAGCACATGGCCAACCTACTGACTTAGCAAGAGGTGCTGTTTAAATGAGGGCCGATGAGGGGTACCACCAATGCGTGGCTTCAAGTAAGCGTCCGATCCTAACTCACTACTGTTACATCATCCAATCCCCATCTCCATCCCTAAGCCTACGATGAAAAGAAAGGAGCAGGCACTAAACACAAACGCCAGCACTGCGGTCAGGACCTCCATGGCCGGGTCCCTAGACAGTGGGCCAATCACCACTGTCTTCAGCAACTGCAGGGACACAGAGCCCAGGTGTCCAGGGACCTACCCAGAGCCACAAGGACGCACCGAGTCCTGGAAGCAGGCACTGGGCCGCTATCTCCACCCATTGCCACTCCTTGTGCTGAAACTTTTGAGTGACGGAACACCCTCCCTCCCAGGCCTGGCCAAGTTCACAGAGAGGAATGACCTTGTTGCCCAGAGATACGAGGCTCACCCACAGGGAGAACACAGAACGCTGCCACCACTCCAAGTCCAAGAAACAAAGATGATACCTGGTCATTCTCCAGCGTGTAGCCCGAGCAAAGGGAGCTTGCATCCCCAGTTTGTAGAGTCTACAAGCGGTGAAGGGACAGCTACTGCACAAGACGGGCTTCTCCGAAGTCAGCCCGGGAGACCAGACCACAGGGATCAATTGCCCCTACTGCGTTCACCCAACCGCTATAGGGGACAGGAAGGGCACGAGCAAAGGTGAGTGGGAAAGGCCGGAAGGACAGAGTGCGTGCTGACACCGGCCACCGGATTTGGTGTCAGAGTGACGTCTTGCACTCACCAGTGGTCCACCTAGAATGTGGTGCTCAGTCGCTCTCGGGAGCCAGTGCCCCCGCGTGCAAAGTGGGTGATATCATCCTCGTAAGCCAATAGGACGTCAGTCCCAAAGCAGAGTGAAACACAGGTAGCAGTCCCGGGTGAGGCCACACCGTGATGACAGGACAGGAGCCCTCACGGTCGTGTGCCGAGGTTGACGCCGCTTCGGGGCTTTGCCTGTGCTGACCTCCGGGAGTTACAGAGGACACGGGCCAGAGAGAATATGCTCCCACAGGAGCTTAAGCAAAAGCAACGAGGGTCATTGAATTGAGATGCCATCGACTGCGGGACACACTATCAATTTTCCATACCATTCAGGAAGAAAACTGGTGTCGATTAAACCATGAAACACTGTCCGTTGTAAGGCACAGCCTCATCTCAGAGATGTTAAAACTTGAGGGAAAAAAACGTGCATTTTAGAATTAATGAGACACAGTGTGACGAGGACCCCAGGGTGGCCTCGCACTCAGGGTCCTCATTGGAAAAGGCTCAAGGCTAGTGTGAGCCCAGTGAGCAGCGAGTGTCCAGGGGAGAATGTGATTTAATCCCCCCGGGTGCCTGCATGCATTCCAGACTCCCTGTCCCTCCTGTGGACTCTGACTCAGTGGATCTGGAATGGCGCCTAGGGATCCCTTCCTCAAAGCTGCTCGGGTGACAAGTCGTGCAGACCCTCCACTCTAAAAGCGTTCCTGCCGCCCTCCAGCTGGCCCTCACCACACCGCCAGGCCCTGGGCTGAGAAGGTGGAGAGATGTCCTCATGCCCAGGACACCCTGTGCCCGCCAGGAAACAGCCTGGCAAAGCAAACGGCATGGATGCACTCGCACAGCAGCCCCCCTTCATCCCCCTTCTGCTCTGACCCCTGGTATCGGGACACCCCTTCTGCGAGGGAAGAGCCAGACCGAAGGTGTGGGTTTGTATCTGCAGTGCCATTCTGTGGCCCTCCCACGATCCCATTTCTGTTGAGTTTCTCTTGCACACTTTCCCCTGACGCTGATTCATTTTCTGACTATGCAGTTGCAAACCTCCATTTAGAGCAGAGCGGGGAACTGAAGGCGTCCTGTGTGGCATTTCCCTAAGTCAGCTGTGACTCAGCCTGGCAGAGTCCCAAGTGCCTTTATAGAGGCTTCCTTCTGCCCCTTTATTAGCTCAGCAAGCATCGAAGACCAGTAATAACAGGCCAATCGCTGCTCAGGGGCACATTTGCCACCCCTCCTGGGACCCAGGGAGAGAGCAGGAATGCGGCCCCTTCCTCCCAGCTCTGCAAATTTCATTTACATTTCGAAGCATCAGGGGACACGGGTGGAACTCCACGGCTGCGAATTATGCACTCCAGGATTCCTGAAGCCTATTAAGAAAGGAGAGCCTGAGTGGGTGGCACGCACGAAGCAGCTCCAGCCACCTGTTCCCTCCGCCCACCCCTACTCCGCACGCCACATTCTTTTATGACTCAAGGTATCCAATGAGGCAGGGGCTTTAAAGCTTCCCATTTCTGATGCTAGAGCCCAGGGGGCTGAGGATCCAGATCATCAAGCTGAAATGACAGCTCCAGCCCTCTGACAGCCACCAGCTGGTTCTGACAACCCAGTGCACCCTGGGAGGCGAGGGATTCCCTGGCTGGCCGTGCTGCCCAATTCCCACCAAGGCAGGCTCTCCAGTTTTTTAGACAGTGGTTCCATTAGTGAAGCTTTGGGGGAAAAGAGCCAGGGTGACACTGGCTGAGAGAGCTCTGTGCCAAGTGAAGTGCAAGTCCATCTGCCCTGCCTTCCGCAGCACTTCCCAGCTCCCCCCCCCCCCACCTGCCCCATCCCACAGGCCGCAGGGGTCCAGCTTCCCCATCCCACATCCCGGAAAACAGAGAAGCCAAGGGTGCTCGGGAGTCAGAGGGAAATGCAGCTGTGTGCCGGACAGGAACTCAGCACGGACCCCGTGTGGGGAGCACGCAGGGAGCACTAGTCGAGTCCAATAGTCCATTAAATCCAATGCCTGGCTCTCCAGGGCAGGTGCTCGCACCCGAGTGAGGAGTCCTGCTGGGTAAGCACGGCGTACTCCAGGAGCCCGCACAGAAATCAGCAGGTCAGGTAGGAGCACCTCTCGTGGAGTCAGTGACTAGGGGGGGAAGGAATAAACAGCAAGCCATTACCTAATAAGGGGTTTGTGTAAACCAGCAAACTTGTTTCAGAACTGAGGCCAAAACCAGGGTTAATGGCAACAGTGCCTACACGGTAATTACATGTTGGGTGGGGGGGTTGGTGTTTCATTTTGTTTTCTTTTCTTGTTTTCTTTCTTTTAAGCCACTTCCTCTTCTCCCTAGATTCACAGAGAAAATCCTGCAAGAATCTTTCCTGGGAGCAGAAATGTCCTTGAGAGGACTAGTGACACAGACAGCCCCTGCAGCCTGCCCCCGAGGGCCCAAACCACATGGGAGGGAAGCCGAGGTCTCAGCCCAGCGGCTGAAGATGGAAGCGCTGCCTCTGGCTGTTGCCGTTCATCCAGGGGAAGGCAGCAGCGGGAGAGCATCTCCATGCTCAACCCAATTCTCACTCGATAAAAACCAATCGCCTTCGCACAAGGGCGGCACAGCCGCTCATATCCACGGGCCAGAACCAGATAAACCAAGGTGAAGAGAGGAAAAGCTCCATCAGGCCCTGCGATGCACCAATGGAGACCCCACAATTGTTATTAACATCCATTACAGGGATCCAGGACTCCGTGGAATCTAAGGAACGATTACGGGATCCGGGACTCCACGGAATCTAAGCAGTGATTACGGGATCCGGGACTCCATGGAATCTAAGCAGTGATTACTAAAACATGAAGGGCCACAACCCCTCTGCCTCTGTAAATAGCTCTTTCTGGCAACTGTTTTTCTGGACGGCCTCGCCAAGGAAGAAGCAGAGACTGTTAACAGGTTCTCTGAAAACACATTTGAAGAGGGTTGTAAGAACCCCTTGCTGCCAACCTCTGTGCTCCAGACAGTGCCTCAGGAAGACCCTGGTCTCCGCCTCACTATGACCTGCAGAAAGCAAAATGTCACTACTGATCCCGCTGCGGAGTCCTCAAATAATACCGCTCTCATGCCACTTCTGAGCATCCCCCTCCTGGGGCCCACCCTCACCCCTGCCCAGCTAAAGACGGTCCCTCAGCACTTGCACGGTCACAGATACTGTAGTGTCAACCAAGTCTCTCTCTGCTACCTGCCCCACAGAACCTGCGTTTCCATCAGTGCCCACGGTAACAGTGGGGAGTGACTTCGTTTGTTCTTTAGAAAAAAATAAAAGAAGAGCCACACGCTGTCCCGAGTCCTGATGCTAACTGTGTGTCATTCCAACCAAGAAGCCCGTGCAGCTTTCTGTCAGATCGACAAGGAATTTCCATCTTGCTCTTCAAATACCCCGAACTGGGCACAAACGTTCCCCCACCAAGCCACATCTGCCCCAGGGTCTTCCAGATAGTAAACTGGGAATTCTGAAACAGGAGCTCACCCACTCGGGCTTATAATTTCAGAGAGACACAACTTCACTCTCTGAGACCAAAGTCATGGATTTCTTTTGAAGCTGGGGTTACTGTCTCCAGCAGAAGGTGCCCTGAGCATGCCCCACGCCTGTGCGTACAGCACAGAAAGCTCCCCCTGCGCGCCAGGGGCTCCCGGGTACCCAGCGTGCCTGGCGCCAGTCGCTCTGGGGGAAGCACATGTGACACATCTGCCCTCAAGGGGCTTCGTCTGGCCCCCCCTTTCCTGACTTTAAAACAGCCAGGCTTGGTTCCTGGGCAGGAGAAGTGCTTCCTCTAAAAGAACAGGAGAAGTTTTAGAATTTCCTAGCCCCTAAAATTAGCTCCCCTGATAGGCAATTTGTCTTCGCGCTTTCACACCATGCAGACGGCTCACTGAGAAGGGCAAACAGTGCCTGCATCAAGCAGTAACAGCATTCGGGAAACGAAGAAAAGAGGCTAATTTTAGGAGACGGCTTTCCACTCTCCAGCCACTTCTGGAACCCAAAACCTCCCCTGTGAACGTCTCCCTATGCATCAGCCCTCTATCTCAGGCCAACCAGCCCTGGTGCCAGGAAAGGCATCCACAGTACATAGCCTCGTGAGGACAGAGAGGAGGCTTCTCAGGAAAAGCACGGATCATTATACACAAAAAAAGCAGGAACGATAATCCATCCCAGATTCACAGAACCCAGAATTCGACTTGAGATTCATGCTCTCCCTCCGTCACCCTTACATTGTTTATTAAACATTTATTCCTGTTTATTAAAGACTTGCCCCAGAGTTCGGCTGACCAGGACCTGACAACCCATGAAAGCACCATCAGGATCATATCAAGAATCTTTTAAGTCATCTGAAAAACATCTGTCTTATCTGTCTTGACAACCTGGGAATAGACTGCAGGCTGAAGAACTTCAGTTACACACACACACACACACACACACACGCTGGTACTTCACAGGCCCAACAGCAGGCAGACGTGTCTTGAGAAAATGGGTGCATGAGTGACTGGACCTGGGGAACACCTGACAGGAGCTGACCACAAGGGCCAAAGGGTCACAGCCACTCAGAGAAGGAAAGGATGGTGGACATGATGGTGTAACATTTTTTGCGAAAATCAGAACTGCAGTGAGGCGCCCTTGATGTACAGCATATTCAGGAAGTGTTGGGGGAAATACACACACCCACACACACGCACACATACACAGAGCTTACCCTCGAACCACACAAGGGTTAAGGGCACCAACCCCCTAGAGAGTCGAAAATCTGAGTCTAACTTCTGACTCCAACCAAATTTAACTATTAATAGCCTAGTGTTGTCTGGAAGCCTGACAGAGAACATAAACAGCTGATTAACACATCTTGTGTATGGTTTATGTCTCACATGCTGTATTCTTACAATAAAGTTAAAGTGTTATTAAGAGAATTATGTGGAATAGAAAAAACATTTACATACTCACTGTATCGGAAAAGATCTGCGTCTAAATGGACCCACACCATTCAAACCTGTGTTAAGGGCCAATAGTACATACATGTGTGTGTGTGTGTGTGTGTGTGTGTGTGTAATGTGTGTATGCATACTTCACCACACTTTCCAAATGTGTCATACACTTGGGCTGTGTACACACTATGCATGTCTATATGCATATTTCCCCGCTTTCTAAATCAGTATACATATATACGTAGAAGCATGTGTGCATGTAGACTTACACATACATACATACACACACACACACACACACACACACACACACACCAGACTCTGGAGTGAGGCAGCCCTGCGTGTTAATTACACCTGTCAAACTGAAGATCACTGTGACTCTGAGAAAGTTACGCAGCTCTGTGTGCCTGTTCATTCGCGGAAGTGGGTCAGTGATGCCTGCACCTCACAGGGTTTGCTAACAACAGACAGAAGCCCTGGACGCCACCTGTGCACAGGAGCAGGTGCACAGCAGGAACAGACCCAAGGAAGTTCCTCCAATGTCCTTTGGAGCCATTTGAGGACCATCAGCTGCCCCTTAGAGTTTTGAAAACTGAGGCACAGAGCGATGGGGAGCGTTGTGTGGAATTGTAACATGTTAAAACTGCTCCCAGGGGTGCTTGGGGAGCTCAGTCCGTTAAGCACAGACTTTGGCTCATGTCATGATCTCCCGGGTTCATGGGTTCAAGCCCCATGTTGGGCTCTGTGCTGACAGCTCAGAGCCTGGAGCCTGCTTCGGATTCTGGGTCTCCCTCTCTCTGCCCCTCCTCCATGCGCTCACTCACTCCCTCTCTCTCAAAAATAAACATAAAAACAAAAAATTTTTAATTATTTCCAGAACTTGACCCTTTATTTTGTATCACTGATTTAACAGACCCTGTACTAAACTTCTACCCTTCACCACAGACTGCATGAGAAACGGATAAACCATGGGCCTTGCCCTCAGGACTCCGAGGTCCTGGCAGAGAGGAAAGAAAGGCCAGGAATCAAACATCCATACCTGGAGGGTCTCGGACGCCACACCATGGAGAAAGCAGCTCCTTGGGGCCGGAGTCTCCTACCCTGGAGCAGAAAGAAGCCAAGAATGACGGCACTGGGCCCGAAGGGAGGCCGGAGGAGCCCTCGTGCTCGGGTCTGCAAGGCCATCTGCAGAGCCAGATGGAGGGAGCTCCGGGGACCCCTGCATCACAGCCTCACGACACAGGGAAAGAAGTGTCCTTCTAGGAACGAAGGCCAACACATCATTAAGCCATCCACGGGGAACCCCCCCGAGGGCGGGGTCAGCTGCCAAAAAACAAGCAGCGCCCGTGGCCATGGCAGGGTAACACATGCTGCCCCCGAGCCGGCTTTCCCTGCTGGCATCTCGAGGGCATGCCAGCATGGGACACACGAGCTCTGCCAAGGGGAGAGACGTCTTCCTGGGCAGAGCTACCGAGCTGCATAGACTTGCCAGAGAGGCATGAGACACACGGAAACACGAGTGCCACCAAGAAACTTGCAACAAAGAATGTTTATTAGCTCTGCTGACTGTCCCCGACTTCCAAGACGTGTGACGCACACTCCTGCCCCCAGTCTGGGGCTCGCAGAACTCCGGGATCGCTGTTGTAGGATAGTGGGATTTGTAGGGTAAAGGTCGGCCTGTGGACATGGCTGGGAATTAGCAGAAGGGACAAAGAAAACAAACAAGGGCCAGGGGACACGAACACTGCTCCAGGTCCACAAGCAGGCCCAGAGCACAACACGGTGGGTGGCCTGGACTTTGCAGAAACGAAGTTGACCAGGAGGATACAGGAAGATTAGGCAGGCGAGCTCTTCTGAGAAAGCAATTACAAGTCTACAGTCAGGGGCGCCTGGGGGGCTCCGCTGGACGAACGTCCGACTTCAGCTCAGGTCATGATCTCATGGTTCATGGGTTCGAGCCTCACGTCGGGCTCTGTACTGACAGCTCAGAGCCTGGAGCTGCTTCGGATTCTGTGTTTCCCTTTCTCTCTGCCCCTCCCTCACTCATGCACTGTCTCTGCCTCTCAAAAATAAAGAAATGTAAAAAAAAAAATTTTTAAACTTAAAAGTCTACGGTTAGATGGCACTGCTGAGGCTCAGAATCTCCTTCTCTCTATTATGTGATTTTGCACTATCAGGAACACAAAAACTCAAGGAATATTGATGAGTAACACCATATCAGTTAGACTTTCTAGCCAATCTCACAGACTCACCTAGGAGTGAATCCCCCATGCCCGTTGCCACATCTTAGCAGTCCACGCCTCACAGTCAATAAACACATCCTGGAAAGGGATACGGCAAATCCATAAGACGTTTGGGTGGTAATCTCAATGCCTATCATCCTGGATTAATTTCTGTGGTCTAAGGAGGCTCTCTCCGGCTAGGGCCAGCCCCCAGAGATCCCAGCGGCCTCCAAGAGCCTGCAACCCACACAGTGGCTCACACATGGTATGTTGTGGGAACTTCTCACTTTGCATCAGGCTGGGCTACTAACAGGGCCTGGTGGTCCAACCTGGCTAATCACTGGCAGGAAGGAAACTGAGGCATAAGGCAGATACCCAAGTTTGCAGAGGGGCAGGGTTAGCCCAGTTCCCTAACACTACTGCCCCGAGCTGGGCTGTCAAGGTGTGTGGTGAGTGGATGCCGAGGGGCCGAGGTCAGGGCACAGTCCGTGCCCCTTCTGAGAGCTGCTCCCTTCCCCACATCGTGAGGAGCCCACCTGCCTGCAAGCTTGTTCTCCGGAAGATGCTGGGCCCAAAGTGGCCACAGTCAAGTCAAATGCTCCGGCACCAGTGTCCGGGTCACAGGGCCCTCCAGGATAAGGGGAACCATACCTCCCTCCTTTGCCATCATGCTGGACTTGTTACTGGTTTGCACTCACCACCTCCCAATAAAGATGGCCTACACTGAGCCAAACAAGAGAAAAAAGAAAGAAGTCAAGAAAATAAACAGGATAAAACCCCACAAGTATGCTCTCTACATAATGGTCCTCAAATCTTATAGGAACAGACAGGGCCAAGCCAAGAGAGAAGAGGGTAGAACAGAGAAAAATACTCCCATAGGACACCGGTATTCTATGGGGGTACAGTGCCTCCTGCCACATTAACTCTAGAGAAAATACACAATATTTAGATTTGCCTTCAAACCTCATAATCCCACAAGCAACCCCTATAGTTCAGTCTATGCTAAAAAGAGTAAAGTGCTTGAAATTTCTAGAAAAATTCAATTACAAATATCTCCTTACCCAGAACGCAAACAAGGAAATCCAGAATTTATTCTGGTATTAACTCTTGACATTTATATACTCTTTTTAGCAAGGGACACTTCCACATATTAACTCATTTTTGATCTCCGAAACCAAAGCAGAAATAGCAGAATTACTGATTTGATAAAGGCCAGCCTGAAGGCTCAGATACATGTGTTGCTGTAAACTGCCAATCAGTTAAGTGCCCCACATATTAACATAATCCTCTACTAGTCAAAGATAATTCAACATTTCAAATATCAAAAATAGGTAATTGTTTCATTTTTCAGGTTAAATCTAAGGAATGTAATTTACAATAGCCAAAAGGTAAAAGCCACCCAACTGTCCACTGACAGATGACACGAAATGTGGTCTACATGTGTGCGGTATTAGCCAGTCGTGCAGCGGAAGGGGATTCTGACCCCTCCCACAATGTGTGTGGACCTCGGAGACACTGTGCTCAGTGAAATACACCACCCACAGAAGGACAAACACTACCCTATCCCACTCACGTGGAGTACCTAGTTGAGTCAAACTCAGAGACACAAAGGAAAGGCGGTGGCCAGGGGCTGGTAAGGGGACGGGAAACTGGGAGTATTTCATGGGGACAGAGTTTCACTTTTACAAGACCAGAGAGTTCTGGAGGCAGACGGTGGTAAGGGATGAATGACAACACGCATGTACTTAACGCTGCTGAAATGTACAATTAAGACCGTGGGAAAGGAAATATACTTGGTTTGCTGCAGAATGGAAATCTCCATAGGACAAAACCTGTGTCTTCTGAGCAAAGCACCTGGTGCCTTAACAATCTGGAGGAGGCGTTCATTAAATTCAGGGTCTGGCCGGGAATGTTCCTGAGGCCCCGGTGACGTGGGGTCTGAACTGTGCAATGTTGGACAAGCCCTTTCTCTCTCTCCCCCTCCCTCTTCCCAGACATGGGTTTGGACAGTGAGTCAGTATGATCCTGACATTCTCCCAACCAATTTAATAGGAGGAGGGAATCATTCTGTTTGCTTCTAAACAAACCATTCAGACAGAAATGAAGGAATTACTCATTCCGCAGAATCTTTTTACCATCTGTTGCTGAAGGGAAGTCTTCACTGAATGAGAGCCTGAGCTGCAGGACCTAAGAGAGAATTAAACCCGAGGAGGAAATGTGCCTTCCGGGTCTCAGGTCCCACTGATTCTGTGCTGATACAGAATTCAGACCAAAAGGATTCTTTCCTCGAGAAGAAATAAATGAAGGACTACTAGGGCAATTCGCCATGGACAGCAGTTCCCTGCCTGGAGTCCCTCCCCCCACCCACCCCGGGCTCTGAGGATTACAAGGAAGAGGTCAGAAAACAGAATTAATTATGGATTAAGAAACACTTTTTTGCCTATTGGATTAAAAAAAATGTCTCAAATAAGGTGAGGGTCAAAGGCAGAAACATTCAAGAGGTCCTGGAGGAGGGGGTAGGGGCCCCTCAGTGACAAGCAACCCGCATTTTCTCCTCATCCCCCTGCCCTCACTACTCCCCTCGACAAGATATGCATATTAACAACTACCCCGTTTAACTCACTTAAGCAGCTGACTAAGCTGCATTGATAAGGAATTCTTTAGTCATAATTACCACAGATAAGTACATATTTAATATGCTCAGTTGTAGTAATTAAAATTCGGGGGGAGGAAACCTATTATGGCTCAAGCTACATTGGCAGGTGCTAGAATGAGAAGAGTCACAAAAGCAGGCTGGTTTTCAGGTCTTCCTGAAACTGAAAGCAAACCCAACTGAAGGCAGTCTGGCTCAGGGAGAGGAATCGTGATGGCAAATATGGGGCGCAGAGCGGCCCACTCCCCAGCCTGGGGGGGTTCCAGTTACCTTCCTGCAGCAGCTCGGACAATGACTGATCGCATCTTGGGGTGCTCTGGGTTGTCTGGGTGGTTCTCAAAGCCCACCGGTGTCACTGGGCTGAGGCCAGAGGCACCCCTCTCCCCAGAGGCCTAGGCCCACGTTCTCCTGCATGCCGCCTCCCCCACAGAGTCCCCATCCTCCCAACAGCTCCCCGCCTCCCCCACAGGGTCCCCATCCTCCCAACAGCTCCCAACCTCCCCCACAGGGTCCCTGTCCTCCCAACAGCTCCCTGGGCCTTCCTTCACCAGGACAGCCGGCTGCCAGGCTCCGTTAGGGGGGAGGTGGAGGTGGCCAGTCCTCTTCTGGCTGCGCCTACAATGTCACCCATCCAGCAGCCCACTGGTCAAGGAAAACACCAGACGGGCCCAGATTCCAGACGGGTGAATCCAGCGCTTGACGGAGAAGGGGCAGGCAGAGCAAAACCAGAGCAGAGAATCTGCTGGGACATGCTGGAGACCCTCTCTCAGGACAGGACGCCGCCCTCAGAGGCGGCCAGAACCATTCAGTGCTGGTGAGGGCAGCGCGCTGGCACCCACTGCACGGCCACGGCAGCAGAGTATGACGGTTGAGGGCAGGCCGGGCCCAATGTCAGCTCCAGCCTCACCATTTCCACATGGGTCACCCAAGGCAACTCGGTTAACCCCTCTCCACCTGGCAGTCTATCCACAAGTGGGGATGAAAAAAACGCCTTGTACAGATTTGATGAGACAGAAGAGTGCTTGGTGCAGTCAGTTCTTGGTGTTACAATATTTTTACTTCCTGTGGGAGGGGCCACACCAAAGTCCATCTGATCCACAGAAGGGGCAGTCGTGGCCCCGCGATTCCGCTGACCACTGCCACGTTCCGCACCAACTCTCTACAGGCTGGAGGGTCTGGGTCCCCAGCTCGCTCTGACTGCTTTCTCTCTCTCACTCCATTCACTCAAAGACAGAGAACAATGTAGGAACCAGAATACCTTGAGCCAAGGGGCCGATCTATAATCAGAGCTAACACCCAGTGACCAGGCCCTGTGTGTGACTTGAGCCCCATATGGGGCTTTGTCCGTATCACTCATGCCTATGGGAGCTACGTGCACACCTAACACCGGTTAGCTTCCCCATCGGGGGCGGTTTCATCCATATGGGGAGATGGCCAGCCCCCTGCAAACCTGTGGGGATGATTCACAATCACCCGACAGTGACTGTTTAGTCCCCACCCACCTGGCTCTTTATCTCCTTCCCCTGAATTGTTTTGGCTCGATTTCTCTCTCGTTTGATAGTTCTTATGCCTTTTAACATCAGACGTTTTGGGAAACTGTGCTGACGTTAAAAGTAACACTATGATCTCCCCCCCACCCCCCCGTCTACTAAGTGACAAAACTAAGGCTCAGACAGATGGAACAGCTCAGCCAAGTTCACATGGCCTATAAATGGGACAGGGTGGGCTCAAACCCATTTATCAAAAGATGAGCCTCTTGGCACCCACATCACGCCGCCACTTGGGAGTGAAGTGATACACAGGATGAGGCGCATGGCCAGTGGCCCCCAGGTCTCACCCTTGACCGGGTCAGAGCTGTAGAAGGTACGCTCTCTCAGAGAATGTCTTTGACAAGCACCGAGCTCCATGCCCTTGCTTCCGCTTCAGGGACTGACCTACATAAACGGCTCCGTGTGCATCCTCGCATTTGGTTTCTGATATTTTCCCCAGCTAGCACTAGCCATTATGATGTTTGGTGACCTTTCAAGTCTGGCAGATTCTTACCAAGTAAGGCTATGAACACAGTGGTCTCTCACAAGGAAGCGCTTCATTCTATTAGAAAATGAGGACTGTGTAACCCAACGCGTTCCCTCTGACAACCGGGATACAACTGGTGTTTAGCTAGAGGAGTTTCCCTCGTTTAGCGTCAGCAGATGTGCTAAAAAAGCGCATGGGCCCTGGCGCCCTGTCCGGTCAACTCGTCGGCCCTCAGGCTCCCGCTTTCTAAATGGGGGCAATAACACCTTCCAGGTAGGATAACGTTGGGGGTTAAGCTCAACACAGATGGGGAACACCTAACCAGAATCTGGCCCAGTGGAGAGGCTCAATGTCATTCTCCTTTCCTCCGAACTCCCCTATTTTCCTCCCCCTTTTCTCCCCACCCTGTGCCACCACCTCCCCACCCCTGCAAATTATCTGGCCGATTTTTAAGCTGTCGTTTTGATGAGTCTGTGTTTACACATAATATATATGCTTTTTCCTATGAGCTGCCTCGAATCTTTTCACAAGTGTGTGTAGCTTAAATATACAACAGCCATCATCTAGAAGTTGAAGGAAAATTTCAGGGTTGTTGCATAAGGGACGTGGAATTTGGAGATAAGGTTGGAAAATGTCACCCTCCAAAAATAAAGCCAAAGAGAACCAAGAAAATGAATGGCATTAGCCATCTGGGGTGATCTTTCCAGGAAATAGCTCACTCTAGCTGATGATTTAGAAGTGTAGCTGATGAGAAGTGAGGACGCCTCAAGTCTCATGGAGGAATCGAAAACAAAATCTCATCAGGATGACGTGAGCACAAAATCTGAGGAACGTACCCTAAACCATAATCTAATTAAGCACAATAAGTCTCAGGAAAGGGTTCTGCCGGCAGAATGCTGAAGAGCACTAAGAACAAAGTCAGACGTGTCACTCGGGAGCCAACTGGGAGTCAGGCACCACGCAAGCTTTCTGAACAGAGGGGCTTTACTATGCATGGTTGACTAGGTGTAAAGTTGTTAACTAGGTAACCGAAAAATATCAGAAAGACAGCAACCACAGCAACAGTCGCTGCCCCTAGGATCGCGGGAACAAAGGGGAGCAGGGGAAGGGACTGAAAGTCAGAGAAGGGGGCCCTGGTGCCCGGATGGCTGAGGAGGAGATGTGAAGATGGGTGGGGACCACGATGGTGGTTTCTCCAGCTCTGGGAAAACAAGATTCAGCTGCTGCACGTGCAGTGGACAAGTGTGCCCGAGGGCCACTCATGGGATGAGGAAGCATAAGGGAAGGACCAAGTCCCCTCTCTGAGGCTCAACTTGCTGGTCCCTTGACTGCCCCTCTCCCAACTCCCGCAGGACCTCCAGGGGGGAACCACCGGCAGAGCAGAAATGGGCTGATGTCCTAGCTCGGGCATCACAGAGCAGAGTCTGGAAGGATTTGGGGCTGAGACAATAGTGTAATAAATTGCACATTGGGTTTTTGTGAAAAATGAGTCTTCATCTCTACCCTGGGGAGAGAGTATTGATTCTATACACAGAAATATCCCCAGAATCGTGAAGTCCAATTCATCAGGCTTTACAGCCAGAGGAAAATAAGCCTACAGAAAACACAGCTTCTCACCCAGCTATGTTGTGGTTTCCTGAGTATACGGGCCCCCCGGAGCCTTCTCACAGTCATGGTTCCCGTCATGAATTAATGAGCCATCATTCTTATTTACCAGAATTATACAACTCTGACTCAGGGAAACCCGATCTTTGATAACTTCCTAGGTGAGCTAATAAAATCAAGTTTCCAAACCTGTGAGCCCCCGAACCTGTGGCAATTCATTCTCTAAAAGCTCTGTCTCAAACAGCTTCCCTTATTTGAACTACATGCTTGACCACATGGGCTTTACACACTGGAAAATTCATCCGGTGTTCAGATGAAAACAATCATGGAAGTCTCCACTGTTTCTACAAATGTATTACATGCACACACTGTACAGAACAAAGAAAAGAGACGAAAAACTTTAACTTCCCCATGAATAAACCTACTCATGGCATTCCTGTATTCTCATCGGTTTACATTTCAACAGAGAGATCAGCCAAGTCCGTAGATTTCAGAAACCTCGAAAGCACAGGACCTCTAGTCCTTTCCTCCCCCCTCTACTTCACAACGTACATAATGTGATCCATCCTAAGAGTTAACAAAGGACAGAAGCGCTCCTGGAAGGTCCTCCACCTTCAATTCAGATGGGCAAAGGCAAGGCTGGCGAGGGGAAGCCGCCAGGCTGCTGGGCAGAGCTCTAGCCAACTCCAGGTCAGACCGGGAGAGACAGCTTTGTTTATTCCCACTCAGAAGACAGTGGCTCGCAGGCAGTCTGACGACAAATGTCATGAAATAGTCCCCAACACTCCCAATCAGTTGGCACACGATCCAGAATAGTTGTCTGGAATTATTTTTTTCTGGAGATTTAGAACCACACAGTCACGGATACTCAAAATTATAGTGTCAAACCTCCACCCTCAACAAAACACCAAACCCCCCAGATTTAAAAAATACAGAGAAATAAAATCCACGGACTGCTCAATTACTGAATACCCTACTCCCTAGAGCTTCAGTCCAGAGCCTGTAAGAAAAGTCATACCTTCTTTATGCTCTAAACTGTCATTTGGTATCTTTTGATTATTACTTTTACAGCAAATAGTGAGGTGCTTGGAGATTCCAGAATAACTATGACTAACAGTCTCATTCAGTAAACCAATGGGCAATCCATTATATGCTCATCTGTATCCAACTCTGAATACAAAAGCAAGTACCCACAGAGAAGACCCAACTCAAACTCAAAGCCCATAAAATGGACCAAACGTACATGCAAGGACTCCACAATGTTTAGCATTTATAGTCAAAAGATGGAAACTCTCAATAATGTTTCCCTGATCAATGGTTCCCAAACCCGAGAATCACGTGTGGGGAGCTAAAACATGCTTCGTCCTAATGGCCCAACACTCCAGTTTAACTGGGCTGGGGTAGGCTCTAGGCACCTGCACTTTTAAATCTCCCCAGGTATTCCTACTGCACAGTCAAACTGAGGAACACTGGACAATAGCGTGGTGGGTGAGCAGGGATGAAAGGTGTAAAGTGCCAGGAAAACCAAGTAAGTCACGGGGGAGAACGAAGTGGGGAGAAGCAAGAAGATGACAGCAGACAGAGTCAGAAGCTACCACAGCCTTTGACGTTTCATTTTGATGCACCAAATCACGTGCAAACAATGGTCAAATTCTTTCACTCTGTGTATATTGCATTTGTGAAATTCACTAATTAGCACTCGTCATCATATGAGGCAGCTCATAAAATATGGAAACTATGCATGCCCTCCAGGCCACGTCCCCTTCTGTCCGGGAGCAGTGTGACCAGACTTGGAAGGGGCTGTGCCAGATGCTGGCTCAGTCTTGGTGCTGGTCCCGTGAGAGAAGGGTGCAGAAGCCAGTCGGAACCAGGATCTTCATTCCCACCTCCGCAGGCCCCTTCCCTGGCGAAGTACATGTCTCCCTGTGGTGGAAAAACATGCTGACCTCCACAAAGCAGCTTCTCACTTCTACTAAAATGACATATACACCTTTCCACAGGAAAAAGCAAAGATGCCTGAATGTGCGTGTGCCTGTGTGTGCACAAGCACATATGTCTGTAACTGCAGACGGAAAATGACTTCCCAGCTGAGTTAAGGACCACACACGTGCGTGCACACAGACACAGACACAGGCACACACACTATACTGAGCACTTTCTACCTATGTGCTTGGGCACAGGGTTGTACTAGGTACATGATAGACAACATCTCATTTCATCCTTATAACAAAGAAGGCTCTGTTATTTCCATCTTACAGAGGAGGTGACAGACTTAGAAAGGGGAGACTGGACCCAGGCAATGCCCCCAAAGCTGAAAGCCACGCACGCCACCTCTCCACCCACACTCTAAGAGCTCCCTAAAGCACCGGCGGCATGGCAAACACACAGTCAGGGAGAAAGTGCTATGCCCTAAACGCATTCTATCAATAGGAGGTCATTAACGGCGCCAAGAGATCCAACCCAAGAGATTCAATCTGCAACCGAATCCTCATTCTGCAAAATTTGGGTCCTGTGTTGGAGGTGAAAGCAGAGGAGGAACAAGGAGTGAAAAGGCAGATCGATGCCCACGGCACACAAAGAACTCATTCTACAGCTGTTTTTCTCCTGGGCCAATAAGAATATCCCCCCCAAAAAGACGCAACAGACAAAACTCCAACCTCCAGAGGAGGCAGTCATGCTGCAGGAAACTAACTTTCCCTCCAGGCTTGCACTTCCCCTGTTCTCCCTTCTCCCTTGACTTACACGTTTTCCCAGCCACCTGCACCCCATTCACCCACCAGGAGGTTCCCTACTAAGTGCTGAAGGCTTAACTAACCACTTCTCCGTGCAGGGCAGAGCAGCATGCTGTTCTCACTAATCACCACCACCCGCTCTGAATTCTCGCTCGATTGACTCCAGACACCATCCCCCAGGGTCTCGTTACTCTGTACCTCCAAACTCTCCAAATAATAGAGGACAGAATTTTCTCAGCTCCTAAGGATGCCACGTCCTGGAGTCGAATCCTGGTGCTGGTTCTTCGCATTCCACAACGGCAGACAGGACGCTCCTCTGTTGCCCAGCCCACTTCTTGTGGCAACTGCGTTCCGATCTCGACTCGGCAGGTTGGCTACAAACACTTCACAGGTTGCTGGAGGCATTCCAACATGTGCGGCCGGAAGAGCTTGCTCCCTTGGTGAGCTGCGTCAAATTACTTCGGGGGGCGCTGGCAAAGTGAGAACAGACTGCACGCCTCCCAACGGCCTCCAGAAGTCCTGCCTGGAGATGCCCCCACATTTCATAGCATAAGTCCACCTCTACCCCATCTAATGCCCTAAACCTCCCACCCTCTACGTCAGAGGTCGTGGTGTGTCAACACCATTGTATCTTACAGAAGTGGTCGTTGAAGAAAGAGAGGTTTAAGGTAACCAATCAGAGGGGTGCCTGGGTGGCTCAGCTGGTTCAACGGCTGACTTCAGCTCGGGTCAGGATCTCGTGGTCTGTAGGATCGAGCCCCATGTTGGGCTCTGTGCTGACAGCTCAGAGCCTAGAGCCTGCTTCTGATTCTGTGTGTCCCTCGCTCTGCCCCTCCCCTACTTGTTCTCTTTCTCTCTTTCTCAAAAATAATAAACACTAAAAAAATTTTTTAATAAAAAGAAATTAAAAATTAAATAAAATAAAGTAGCCAATCAGAAGTGGCTCCTAAAACTCAGGAACATAACGTATAAAAGAACAGCAGATACCTAATCCAGAGTCTAGCAGTGGGTTTAGACAGCCAGGCAGCCTAGAGACTACTTTAACCTAGATGATTGCCTAAAGATCACCATCTAAATGCAGAGCAGCTTTATAATGATGAATTGGTGGAAGGAGGGTTCGTAATGAAAAACTCTGCTAAATGCAGCTACAAGGAACTAAGACTGTGTAAAAACAACTGATAATCCTACCGCTCAGTATGTCTCTCCCGGCCTCCACATCCCTGCCCGGTGTCTGGCCCTGTACTCCCTGGCGGGGCGAAGCGGCACCCCACTGATTAAGGCCTGATGATTTAATAGATTTAATAGCAAACAAATACAGCCGGGCTGGTTGGGCCGCAAAAGCAATGCAGCATTTCTAGAGGAAAAAACGCTCTAGGATGCACTGCACTTGGGGGAAAGCCAGATGTGCACCCAGCAATGAGAATGGCTCCCTACCTGGACCGCTTCTGCCAGACCACAGCTGATACCAACTGGAGTTGGTGCAAAAAGGGGCAAATGACTTATAACTCAAGGCTGGGTCACCCAGCGGGGGAAAGTTTAGGGAGAGTGGAGGCGGAGGCCAGGATGTGTTATATGCGACATGTATGGGTGACATATTCCTGTGATAACAGTGTGGCATGGCTCACCGAGCAGCAGACCCTCCACTGAGTCTGGGCTTACAGCCATTCTCACCACGGTGACCCCACCCGTCTGAACTGCCTCTCACTGAACCAATGTTTGCAGAGCACCAACAAGGCACAGGGTGCTGAGCCACACTCAGGGCATAAACCCCTAAATGCTCACTGACCCGGTGCCTTCTTTGCCCAGGGTGCTTCTATTCACAAGCCTTCTTTTTGCCTTTAGTTGCCCAAGCACACCGATTTCATGTTGGCCTCAGGACCTTTGCACATGATCCTCACGATGACTAGACAGTCTTCCACCATGTCTTCATGGCTAGATTCTTCCAGTCATCAGTTCCTCCACAGAAGTCCCTTCCTCAGTCCTTTCTGCTAATTATCGGAGCTCCAGGGCATCTTCAACGCTCACCCACACCCAGGTATCACTGGCCCCAGTCATTCCTGAGAACACTGCCCCATCGTTACCGTATTATGTATAGGAGTACACTACACACATACATAAACTAAATACTGCATGTTGTCCATCTCCCGAACTCTCTGGGCACTGAACAGTCCTGACAGCATTTTTAAAGGAAAGAGCAATGCCTTAAACTGGGGATTCTTGGGGCGCCTGGGTGGCTCAGTCGGTTGAGCGTCCAACTTCAGCTCAGGTCATAATCTCATGGTTCATGAGTTCGAGCCCCGCGTCGGGCTCTGTGCTAACAGCTAGCTCAGAGCCTGGAGACTGCTTCGGATTCTGTGTCTCCCTCTGTCTCTGACCCTCCCCGATCATGCTCTGTCTCTCTCTGTCTCTCAAAAATAAATAAATATTTTAAAAAAATGTTTAAAAACAAAACAAAAAACCTGGGGATTCTTGATCTTGACACGTTTCTACATGTTGCTGGTACGGGAGGCCTGCCGACAACCTTTACAGGTCATCGCAGCCTGGCTTCCCCATGCCACCGTCCCAGCTGCCTAATTAACACTTAAATGTGGATGTTCCGTGCAGATGCTTCCTGACTAGCTCACCAGGCCAGGGCCAGATTTCTAGGCCTCGTCCACCACTTCTGTGTGTGCAGACCTCCCAGGCCAGGCCTCTTCTCACAGTGCGACACTCCCTCCGAGGAGCCACAGCAGGGAGGGCTCCCACACCAGACTCTGCCCCAGCTCAGCGTCCATCTGCTGGGGGAGGGAGGAGGAGAGCCCCACACAGGGGCTACAGGTGCATCTCCAACGGCGGGCCAGCTCCAGAGGCCTTGAGAGGAGACGACCAGCCTGAATGTGTGCAGGCTGAGAAGGCAGGACGTGAAGCCAGACAGCCATGAAACTGTCATCCTGTCCACTCACTCCCTGCCCCACGCCTTGCATCCACTAGGTCTGCTCTGTTCTGGTGCCTCTGGGAACCACACTGCGCTCTGACCAATCACAGTATTTTAAAAACGGAACCCAAACATGACGCTTCTGGCCTTGCTCAGCACCACAGCTCTGCCTTAAAACAGGGTCCTCCCCGGGGCCATGCAATTCCGTGTGGCCCAAGAAAGGGAGGCAGACCACCAAGGAATGGCAGGGCTTCTGTCTCCAGGGGTTCTCCACCTGATTTCCTCCTTCATCCCATGACTCACACCACGATGTCACCATCAGCTAGGGTGTCTTCCTCCCCAGCAAGCCACCTTGTCCAGAGAAGCTGGGAGTCAGCCCCAGAAGCAGCTGTGGTAAAGGAGGATGAGCGTATGTGCCAGAAAAACAGCAGCAGGGCCCTCGCTCACTGGCGTCAGTCCCAGCCCCTTGTCTCGTGAATTCCCAGCGACCCCCAGTTTACAGATGAGGACACGGAGGCCAGGAAGAGTAATGGCAATGGCTGAACCCAGGCCCTCTGAGTTTGCATAACCAGACGTCTGGGTTTCTGCAAGGACTGTTCTCAAAATCATCACGCAGTTTATCCACTAATCTGCAATCCAGCTCTGGTACGCTGTCTTAATTAGAGACATCAGAGAAACCACACCAACACCCTGCTAATTGACAGACCAGTCCTCAGCCCTCACGAGGAGGGGGCTTTGTTGCGTTGCCATGATTATTAATTTGTCTTCCACCTGTCACTCACCTACAGTTTCAAAAGCAAGCCAGAAACCATACTGATGAAACTGAAAGAACATTTACTAATTAAAATCTTGTGGAAAAGTTTTCAAATAACACGCTGCATTCAGATAATAACAGCTCAAGATATTGAAAAAGCCAATTGCCAATTAGAGTTAAAAAATTAATTATACAGTCACATAGTTAAAAACCACATCCTGGTGTAATTTTCAAAGACGAGATTTTACGGAGTAAAACTGGGAAATGAGCTCCTGGGAACCTCACACTGGAGGAGGGGGCTCTGGCCACAGCGCCCGGTCTGGCCTCCACTGGGCACTCACACCGGCTGCCCGGGGACCCTGCCCAGCTCACCTGCCTGGCTCACCTGCCCGGCTCACCCACCGTCTCTGGGACGCAGCTTCATTCCTGAAGAAGGAGCAAAGGCTGCAGGGGTCCCTATGTCCTTACCCTCCTTCCAAGGCGAAGGTCCCAGGCAAGGTCCACGGAAGTGAGGGGACTTTACAAAGAAGCAGGCTCAGCTCCTTAAATGTGGCCTAGGTCAGCCGGCTCCAAGGAGCACAGGAGCCCAGGCTCGGGAGCACCTCCATGGAGGACAGCCCCACCCAGCTCAGGGTGTCAGCACCCGTCCCTCAAACACGAGCGTTTTCCAGCAGCACCTGCAGGTGTCGGAAGCACTCACTCACCACACAGGTACCAAGCCCCCTTCTGCCACCTTTTTCACCGAACAACCCGAGGAGATCCAGACACAAGGAAACTGAGGAACAGGAGTTAGGTAACTTGCCTGGGTTTACACAGCTCCCTGGAGAAGCTGCACTTGAGACCCAGGCCGTGGCACCTATGAACACATTGCCTTGGCCACGTGCTCCAGGGCCAGCTGCCCTGGCCAGAGCTCCCCTGCAAAATCACCCAGGGCTCTGCGGTTCCAAATGCCCCAGCATGGATTTACCGAGCTGCGCCGGCAACCCCTAAAACTCAGCTCCCCACCGGACACCAGCTCCGAAGTGGCCGCTGGTCCGAAGTTACACCATGTCACGCATGGAGCCCGGGTCACTGAGACTCCACCCTGCAGGCAGCTCTGACCCTAAACACACAGCAGCCCTCCACAGAAGCCTCTACCCCTCAGCTGAAACCTGAATAAAACCTCAAAGTACCAAGTATCGCTGTGAGTTCGGACACCCACGGTGCGGGTGGTGAGGGCACCAGCACTTTCCGATGCTCCCGTGAAAAACCCGCACTGATTAGATCATCAGCAATACCAGCCTGGGGCCAGTGCAGGGCAGACAGAAGACGGGGCATGTTCCACAGGAGGCCCCCAGCCTGCCTCTGTGGACAGGTCTGCAAGACCTGGTGGGCCCCAGCCAGGCTCATTCTGGGACACCCACCCTCAGGCCGCAGCTCAGACCCCATGAGAATTCAGAACATACCCCCAGCTCACTGCAAGCTCGCCCACACTGTCAGCTTGCAGTGATAAAGGTTAAGATCACCCCCTCCCCTGCCCCGGCCCAGCGATCAGCACCTCCCAGATGTGAACCTGCAGGTCTGCGTTAACGGGACAGACATCTGCCCTTAGTGACACACGATGGAGTCGGGCTGCAGCTCTAAGATCGGGACAGCCACAGCTGACGGTCTCCGGAGCCATGATTTAGGCAGCTGGGAACCAGAACCACCCCGGCCCCAACACCAGTACTGCATGACCTGTGGGGCAAGTTCATGATGGTGGGGCCCACTGGAAGCTGCACGCATGAGAGCAGGAAGAACATGAGTTCCTGACATTCTTCCGGGCCTGCAGAAGTGAAAGATAAACGAGCAGGGCCTCTCAAGTGCTTCGGGCAGCCCAGTGACAAGGTTGATATAAATGCTGAAGTACCAGGAATTATACCATACAGAACACATGCGTCCTTAGCCAGCCTGGCTGGCTCAGTGGGAAGAGCGTTCGACTCTTGATCTCTTGATATCGAGTGGTGAGTTCGAGCCCCATGTCGGGTGTACTTAAGTAAATAACACAAGAAAAAAAACACATGTGTTATCCTATGTTTGTCACAAATGTCTCATTTACAAAAACGATGTAAAATATGAGGTGTTAGCAATGATATCCTGCTGGGGAAGGAAGGTATAATATATATTTACTTATTAAAGGTCTCCCACACTGGCTTCCCAAATCATCCATGGCTCCTGACGGGCTGTTTATGATGGCAGTGGACCGCCAGGAGGAGGGGAAGAGCTGGCAGGACTAAACATGCAGACGTGCTTTCTGCCCACTCGTTCCTGTCAAATGTGAAGGATGTAGTCACCGTTCAAGTCAAACTCTGGGGGGGTGACAGGAGCTCTGGGCCACCGAAGAGGCCAGCTGGGGGGAAGTGGTCTCGCAGAACACCTTAAGCTGACACTCTACCACCAAAACATTCGCCCAAATTAGCAATTTCCCAGGAGTTAACACAGATAATTCTTACAGAAGAAATGGTACCAAATCTAAGAATATGTTCCTGGTGATACAGGTAACAGTGCGGGACAGCACGCAGCCTCTGAAGCATGCTTTGGAAGAATCACCGCTGGGTATTCCTAAACTACTGAAGACACACAGGGCGGATGTACACCCCTACTAACCGTGATATTGATTTATGAGAAATATACAGTTGCTTTCTGCCCACAGCTCCTGGCTTAAGATTCCCCAAAGCCTTGGAATTTCCTCTTGTCCTCAGTTCCTGGACACCCTTTAGAGCCGCAAAGGTGAAATGGGTGCCTCATGAATCTTACCGAGACCCTTTCACAACTGGGTTTATGTTCATGAAGCGACTTGGGAGGCTCCTGAGGATGGGGGCTGGTGGCCAGGATCCCACCAGGTGATCAGAGGGCTGGAACTTTCAGTCCCACCTCCCCAGTTTCTGGGGAGGGGTGGAGAGCAAAAGATTGAACCAATCAGCAAGGTCAGCAAGTTGGTCAGTCATGCCTGTGTAATGAAACCTCCACAAAACCCCAAAACGAGGAGGTCCAGGGAACTTCCAGGAGCCCCAGGACGTGTCTGTGCGCCACCAGGCCAGGCGTCACACTCCATGACGACAAAAGCTTCTTGTTTGGGACTTTGCCCTACGTATCTCTTAGTCTGGCTGTTCATTCATATGCTTTGTAATAAATCAGTAATCTAGCAAACTAATGTTACCCGGGAAAGAGGCCTTGGGAACCTCTGATTTTCAGCCAGTCAGAAACACAGGTAACAGGCTGGGCTTGTGACCGGCAACAGAGGTGGAGGACAATCTCTCGCAGGACTGAGCCAGTAACCTGTGGGAGCTGACACCATCTCCAGGGAGACACTATTACAACGGAATTGATCTTGCAAGGCGCTCGGTGGGTGTCGAAGCCTTGTTGGTAGAAACCTTCCTACCACATACATGTTGGAAGCTGGGAGCAGAAACCTTTCACCAACTCGATCACTAAGCCTTCAAGTTGCTTTTCTAAAAATTTTAGTTTTCAGGGACGCCTGGCCGGCTCCGTCAGATAAGCGTCTGACTCTTGACTTTGGCTCAGGTCAGGATCTCACCGAAGCCCATGTCAGTCTCTGTGGTGACAGTGTGGAGCCTGCTTGTGGTTCTCTCTCTCCCCCGCTCTGTCCTTCCCCCACTCACATGCACACATGTACACTCTCTCTCAAAATAAACAAGATAGACTTAAAAAATATATATTAGTCTTCGGGGCACCTGGGCAGCTCAGTTGGTTGGGCATCTGACTCTTGATTTCAGTTCAGGTCATGATCCCAGGGTTGTGGGATGGAGGCCCGCCTCGGGCTCCCCGTTGAGCGTGGAGCCTGTTTAAGATTCCCTCCCTCCCTCCCTCCCTCTCTCTCTCTCTCTCTCTCTCCCCAAAACAAACAAGCAAGCAAAATTTAAATTTAAAAATATTAGTTTCACCTGGTTTGCTAATTTCAGCTACAAATATCTATAAACTTCTTTTTTAAAATTTCAATGAAATTTTCAATAGTATACAAAATAAGACAGTATGATGAACTCTAGGTACCCATTAGTCAAATTCAATAACACTGTAGCCCTGTTTTATTCCCCCATAATTTTCCTTCCAGACATGGTATCATTGTATTCATAAATACTTTAGTTTGTATCTACAGAAGATAAGGATTTTCAAAAAAAACAACCCCAAGACCAATACTATCACTAAGAAAATTAATGATGATGCTTTACATTTCAGCTACTATCCAATCCCTCTTCAACTTAACTTACTTACTTTCTTAATTTCTTTCTTTCTTTTCTCTCTCTCTTTCTCTTTCTTTCTCTCTCTCTTTCTTTCTTTCCTTTTAGGTCTTTCTCTGGTTGCTTTGTTCAGCGATTCTGAGGTCCATGAAGGAAGACTGAGCACCCGGTGCACTTCTGCAGACCCCGGCGCGCCTCTGCTGACCCCAGCGCACCTCTGCTGACCCCAGCATTCGACAGGGTTAACTTGTAGGCAGAAAATGCTTCAAAGTGTTTCTGAAAGGGCTCATGCTCATCACTGCTCATCTCTCAAAAATAAAAACCAAGATGTGCTTCTATGTACGTGGATCCTGGGAACTGGGAGTGAGCAGACACAGATGTATTTGGTCCAGCACGGGCCACCATCTTCCTTGATCAAGCACAGAAGGCCTGGAGCTGAGTTCTCATAAAGCTCACACGTGGGGAAAAGACCAGAACTCATCAATTCTAAGAGGCACTGGTTTTCAGTGTAACAGGAAACTGGGATGCGTCCCATCTCATCATGAACGGGCCCGACGGTGCCGTGGGCCAGGACAGGGCCATGACACACCCATCACCACCAACACCTGCTTCAGCGTACAACATGCAGCGGCAGAGCCCGTACGATGTGCCTCGGCGCCTAGAAGAAACCCCCAGAAACAACAGTGAAGCATTTCCTTAGAAATCAAATCCCGCAGGATAGAAATGGATGGTGAATTGGGGAATCAGGGAAAATTCCCAAATGAGTTAAAAATCTGGCTAACTCTACATAACTGAGCCCAGAACCAAGAGCTTTTAGAGCTACCACTGATTTTTTTTTTAATGCCGCATCACCAAATGTCTTGGTGGCACAGATGACTTTGAGGAAAACAGGCACCAATATCTCTGAGTCAAAAAGTACACATTGAAAAAGTTTTAGGAACATCTTGCCCAGTATATTTCATGTGTATTTTCCTTTTTATCTATGCACAAGCATGATAGATGGAAAAATCAATGTCTAATTAAGTCTAAAAGAGCTCTTTAAATAAGTAGAAAATAAAAACGTTAACTGATAAAGAAACCGTTGTGTCACAGTTTAATGAACAGTGGTTTTTTTTCTTGCCCAGTGCTACGTTAAATAATGGTTTTATGGACAATGGCATCTTAGACTTGATAAAAAGAGGTATATTCCAGATGAAGGGGAAAATCACTGATTATCAAAAGTGAGCAGCACTTCTGAGGGGCGCCTAGGTGGCTCAGTCGGTTGAACGTCCGACTTCGGCTCAAGTCATGATCTCACGATTCGTGAGTTTGAGCCCTGCATCAGGCTTACTGATGTCAGCACAGAATCTACACTGGATCCTCTGTCCCCATCGCTCTCTCTACCCCTCACACGCATGCTCTCTCTCTCTCTCTTTCTCTCTCTTAAAAATAAATAATCATTAAAAAATGATCAGCAAGAAAAACAAGTGGGGGGCTCATCGGCACAAGGAAACAGGGAAGGGGCATGGGGTGGTGAAAAGGGGTAAGCCTTGTGAAGGTTACAAAGTGAAAGCTCAAAATCTAGGTCAATGGGAGAGCCCTTGAGGCGCGCAGCACCAACACAAGGAGAGCTGAAGGCATCCCACGCGGGCCCGCCAGCTCCTCATCCAGGACAGCCCCATGCAGCCCCCCACGCACGAGTCACCACCTGGTAACAGGGTACTCAGTTTATGGGCATCTCCCAAAGGCAGCCCTCTAATTTACATCCGCTCCTCCAGCTGTCCCGGTGACTCAGCTGAGACAGGCAGCCCCGGCCACTGACATGTGTCCGCCCTCGAGAGCAGCACCCTTCCACGGAGAAGGCCCCAAGGCGCAGATGCAGAAACCCCCACAACTGATCCAAAGTCTGAAGGTCTTTAAAAGGACCTTTCCGTCACCGCGATGCGACTGCTCCAGTGGTTTCATCCAGAAATGCACAGGGGGCACTCACTGCACACAACCCCAGGTCTCATGACTCCTCATAGACCCCGCAGTTTCCTCAAGAGCAGCTTGGTGATCCCACCTGAGAACTGGGGTAACCTGCAATGTTTCACCGTTCCCTCTCCCTACAAGGGCTGTAGGCAAAGAAGCCACGTGTCTGTTTTATTTTCTACAAATACTGTAGACCACGGAGCCTCTGTGTAACTCGGTTTGCCACAAACAATCTCTCCAAAGCCCAGGTGTCAGGCAGGCTTCTGACCTCTGGTGTCCCCGCAGGAATCCACAAGCCCCGTCCCCCACAGCAACTCACAGAGATGACATCAGGGTGGAAATCCGCACCGCACCACAGCAGGTGCGCAGGGACCCGAGAGGATTTCTCATTAAATGATAATGGGCGATGTCACTTACGCTTACCTGACAGCGGACACCAACCCTGCCCACAACTCAGCATTTCGCATGATCATCTCAGAAATCCAGCAACGGGATCGTTCCACAAGCACATTGTACCGACTCAACAAACACGGGAACCCGCAGGCACCTGGAACAGACTCGGGTCCAAGGCGGGAGACCCGCAGCCCACAGGCACTGGGATGAGGACACACACGGCCCAAGACGACCACAGAGCAGGAAGTACCAAGATCCCCACGATGCAGAGGGAGCTCCACCAGTGACTGACCAAAGGTAACAACCTTCGGGAAAGAAAACTAGCTCATGTATTTAGCAACAGCAGGCAATGAGAGAGACCATGGGAAGACAGGACGCGGCTGAAACCAGGGGCTGCTGACTGCAGAGAAGGGATCCCACAAGAAGACCAGGGAGGCCAGGGGCTCGGGGGCGTTTGGGGTCTCTAGAGTGGCGAGTATTTCACAACCGAGACGGAAGCATTCCCCCGCTTTAATCTGTGTGGCATCACTGTGCAGGTGTGTCTCCACTTGGACGTCCACCCAGCGTGTGTACCTCAGCATCGCCCAGGCAAACCTTCCAGAACAGGATTCACAAGAAACAAAGCAGAACAACTAAAAGGGGAGTAGATTTGGCCAGGTTTGGCAATTTCTCATTCCACGAATTCAGCTGGGCAGCTAGGAGACTTCACAGAGTTGTTTTCCCCAGAACACCTCCAAGTCAGCTCCTGCAAGTACCTGGGTCTCTGTGCCAGGCAGCCTCCCTGGCACCAAGACCACCACCTCCTCCTCCCCCTCCTCCCCACACCCTCCATCTCCCTCTCCCCCTCCTCCTCCCCTCCTTCCCTCCTCCACCCTCTCCTCCCCTACCTCCTCCCCTCCTCAGTCTCCCTCCCTCTCCTCCCCCTCCTCCTCCTCTTTCCACTAAGTCAACTGTCTCTGGATTTGCTGGAAGGTAGGCAGCATAGCATTGCCTGCTTTGAAATCCACATCTTCCCAAACTGACTTCCTGCTCCCCCAAGATCTGAAAATCATGAACAGCAAAGACAAGATACTGTACATATATACAGATACAGATATAAATATAAATACACAAATATCCCTGGCTACTTATTTCCCTGACCCCCTCTTGATTCAAACAGGAAACGCACCACTCAGGATGAGGTTCGGTCGAGATTCACAGAGGGCCTGAAGCCGCACACAACCTCTAACAGCCAGGTCTCCCCAACCCTACCTTAAGGTCTGACAGCCTGGGCAAGCCGACCCTTGGGGACTGCGGCTTCTTTCTCGTGTTTACTCGCGGGTTCAGGCAAGCCTCGTTATGTCTGCACTGATGTTCGAGCACCCAGAGGCGCCACAACCCAGCTCCGAACAGGGACACCGGGCTCTCCCTAGAGAAGAGGTGGTATTACAGGGCCACGTGTCAGACTCTCTGGCTGCAGATCCCACCCCCCCCCCACTGCCCTCCCTAACGCAGCTCCTCATTCCCATTTCAAACACAATTTCCATAAACTCCAAAGTGATCATAGGGGTGGCTAGGGGTGCTCCGGGTCCCTTCCTTCACCTCCACCCACAGACAGGCTCACAGACCCCGTCAGAGCACGTGGCAGCCTCAGGTTCAACCTCAAACCACTCACGCTAGAGAAATACCGGCCATCTCCCCTCCTGCCAAGGGGGCACAAGGCTGCGTAGGGCTGCCCAGATCCTAGGTAGGGAGTGGGGCGGGCCACCTTCCCCGCCACAGGGAAACCTCCCCGCCATAGGGACACGCTCACAGAGACATTCTGGTGGCCAGGAGATCACCACAGAAAGGTGCCTGTGCCCCACCCAAGCTTCTTGCGGGCTGCCTGCAGGCAGGAACCCCCCCTCTGCCACCACAGCTGGGCATGAAATGGCTGGCGTGTCCTGACCCCTTCCCAAGAAGGCAGTCCTTAACGTCACTCAAGGTTCTCTCAGTACAAGCCCGAAGGAACCAAACAAATCAATCTTGGAGAAATGAGTGAAGGATAAAAGCAAAAAATAAAACCATCAACGATTTTCCAGCCAGCAAGAAGCCAAGATTCCTGGTTCACAATATTTTCAAGGAGTCATTTGGGGTTTTTCCTTTTTCTTATTCCTCCCAACCCCCCAAAACCATTCATTCGGTGTCTACTATTTCTCGACACCTACTAATGGCATTTAGCTCTCTGCCACCTCTCGAAAGTGAAAATGGTTATCCCCACTGTAAAGATGAGAAATGGAGGGTCAGAGAGGTTCAGTAAATTAGTAAAGGTCACTCAGCAGAAGCAGGTCGAGAGCTAGGGTCACTCAGGGCCAATAACTGGACTTATGCCATTCCTCTTCCTGTTAATGTCCACTACCCGGCTCAAAAAACATTCCTATCTCCCTGTGATCAGCCAAAGTAAGAGCCAGCAAATCAACTTGGCACACGAGGCCCTCTACAGTCTAGTCCCAGACTCCAGTTTCACACCTTCCTGCTCCCCCACCACACCTTCCAGCCCCACATGCCTCCTACAGGATTGCCCCCAAAGTCCTCCGCCCTCGGACCCCCGGGGCCAGGGCTGCAGTGCCTGTGCCCGCTCCTCAGGGAAGAGTGCTGGGAGGTGAACGGGCTGCCCAGGCCCCCAGTCATGTCCTTCAGCTAGCGCTTCCCCTTCCCTCCCGAGGATGTGAGCTGCACGGACCAGTATCTCAGGCTCCACACGCTCTTAGTAGTGACCAGTGTTCCATATTGGGAAACCCTTCCCTTTCCATCCTCAACCACCACACTTTACCCAGAGGCAGGTGCATTTCAACAGAAATTCCTTCTTTCTTCTGCAGCCTCACCCACTGCCAACATGCCAAGGCCCTGGGGGGAGACTCAACATGATTAAAATTGTAAAGCATTTAAGATGCTCAAAGGAAAGACATCCTTGAAGTGCAAATTATTCATTTAGGGGGAAAAGAGCAAATTCTGGGAGGAGTGATCTACATAAATGGAAAGGAAATCATTTTAAACAATATTACGCAGAAACTGATTGACCTCACACCAGGTGCTGAGTCTCAAACGGTGTGGCAAAGCCCAGTTTTTGAGCACCTGCTCCTCTTCACATTCTTAGATCTGCAATCCGAGGTGAGGCGGCTTTCTGGGTTTCGCCCAGTGGAGAATGATGGTCCTGGGACGAGTTATTTAACAGGCAGGGCACACGGTGACAAGCCCGGGCGGGGGTGCTGAAGCAGCAGAAATACCGGGCAGGCTCCCATCAGACAATCCCCCAAAGTCCCATACTGAAGCCTGGCACCCCATGAAAAACGTCAGGGCCGAGAGAAGCCGGCTAAATACAGAATAAGAGCATTGACTTGCAGGGTATGAAGCAAGAGAACATTCATTTCAGTTGCACCCAAAAATCTATAGCTAGTATTTAAATTCTGCCTGGCAAACCACATTATCTTTTTTATGTCCATACTTTATGAGCTAAAAAAAAAATCTACATATTTCCTTTTATCATAAGGATGAACTAAATTTGAAGAGAGACTTTTTCATCTTTAAATCCATGGAAACAATTGAGAAGGAAGGAAGACCACACAGTTTTATACTCTAGCTTAGGAAATTCAAGACAACGGGGTGCTCCAAAACCATCTCCGGGCTTCGACTTTTACACCAGCATCCACAGCACTAACTTAATGAGTCTTTTGCTGCAATTTCAGAACCGATTGCATTTACACACCTCTTCCTCAACGGACAAATCACTAAACCATTCTAAGGGCCAGGATTAAATTTTATGGTTCGTTGACAGAAAGAATAGAATCCCAAATCACCAATCCATGTATAATTGTTCGTTTCCCATGCGCTTTTCCCTACCTGATCTCTTCCCTTCCACTAGGTCACAAAGGGTTCTTAGATTTTTTCTTTAATGAAGGATACCACTTCACAGGCTAACATAGAAGATCCCCTCAAAACCCCACAGCTGAAGCCTACAGGCTTTCTGGATGCCAAGGCCACACCGCTGTTGTTTCCAATCACACGATCTAATGAAAGTGGTAAGCCAAGGAAAAGAGAAATACCAGTGTGGTTTATGTGTTTGTTTCCCTTTTGCATGAACGGCAGAAGGCTCTGCCAGGTCCCACCAGGCCACAAAGACCTGCCGATGCTGGGTTTACTGAACAGCAAAAGTTTTGACAATAATTCCAGGTTAACATGAGCACAGTTTTCAAAGGGCTACACTGCTCCTGTCGGATGCCTGGCTCTTCACCATCCAAGAATAAACACGAGCCTTCAGGTTCATACACAGCAGTCCAGTTCCCTCCATTACAAAAGGAGTATGGCTAAGAGCACACAGTTAGCTCTGGACTATGCCAGGCCAGTTCAGCACCCGGAAAGACCGTTCTTTCTGCTCCCTCCAGACAAAGCAACCCCAGGCAATTTCCCAAGATTCGCACAAGATCCCTAGCTCCACCTAATACCTGCAGGTGAGAATGAATGAATGAATCCTACGAACAAGGAGGGAAACCTGTGAAGCAGCCAAACCCCATCCTGGACTTAATAGTCTGACTTTATGGCTAAACAAAGTCCGTTTGGACACAGTCAGTCCCGTTTGGCTTGTTCCAGAACACCATTCCCTGCTTCCAGCCCAGCCCGTGGTCCACCTCCATGAACTCAGAATTTCCTGGGTTTGCGGTGACACTAAACATCACAGCAATGAAGGTTCCAGGACTATGGAAAAGATAACGCTGCTTTCAAAGCCTGTTAGACTCCAAACGCCACAGCCCCGCCGGCGGCACGGCCACGGCCACGGCCACGGCCAAAGCCCTCCTCCCCCAGCACGGCCGCTGGTTTCTCCCCCGTATACGCCGGGCTGTCCAGGGCGGCTCACTCGGTCCCCACGGCCTACCCGCCCAGCCCTAGGGGGCATGCTCAAAGCACTCGCAGAGAAGGGGCCCTCCCCGCCCAACAGGGCAGTGGGGCTGGGGAGGCGAGCGCGGGAAGCCACGTCTGGGCGCGCGAGGGCTGAGTCGGGCGGACAGAAGCCGGGCCAGGAGGGGAAGGTCGGGGGGCGGGGGGGTGTCCGTGACCGGCCTCGCTCGGGGCGCAAAGCGCACTGGCCCTCCAGTGACACCCTCCCAGGGATCCGTTCTATTCGGCACGGGGTCGGCTGCGCCCCCCGCCCCCAGAGGTAAATGGCACAGATTCCCGGGCGGCAGCCCCCCAACACTCCCCGCCGCTGGGTGACATGGGGAGCGGGGTGACACGGGGAGCGGGGTGACACGGGGAGCGGGGTGAGGATCTGCAGCGGATGGTGTCAAACGCAGGAAAAGAAACTTGGACTCCGCGCTCCCGTACGTGACACTTGGGAAGGCAGCCGCCTCTCCCTCCCCCCCTCACCCCCTTTTGTGTCCCCCGCCCCCGCCGCCGAACTTCCCACCGCGGAACCGGGGCTCCCGGCGGCCGGACTGGACTCAACTCCAATCACGTGGGGCACACGGCGGGGGACGTCTGCGGAGG
>NC_043701.1:104071054-104110874 GCF_006229205.1 Suricata suricatta | reverse complement strand
CCCGAGCCCGGGCGGAGCGCGCGCGCACGTGCGAGCACACACGTGCACAAGCGCCGGGGACGCGGTCGCTCCCGGCTGCCGGGCGCCGCCCCGCCGGGGCTATCTCCTCTATGGTCCGGGGTCTTTGGGACTGCCTCAGACCCTGAACGGGCTCGCTCTTGCCACTGCCCGGCCCACCTGAGTTTTTTGGTGCAAACCCGATTCCTGGACGCGACTTTGCGGCCGCTTGCTGCAGTTTTCGTACTAATTTTGCAGCAAAATATACTCGATCCCCAGGTGTCAATTTTACTACGTACTTAGTCGGGGTGCGGGGGGCGCTAGAGGTCGAATAAGAGAGGTCAGGGGACTGCGCTTGAATAGCAGGATTATTTGGTTTTCTTTTGTTTTTAAGAACCATGAAAGAGGAAGAAGGGAAGCAATATATATATATATTTTTTTTAATCTTTTCCTTTTCATTTTGCTGCTTTCCTAAAAGAAGAAAGGAGAGTGACCGCATAAACATCTTGGGAAGACACTTCTGTCTTGTAACAGAATCTGTCACCTTGGCAATGCCCTTGCAGCTCGTGAGGTTTCCCGTGCGGTTTCCCTGCGCCTAGGAAGGAAAGAAATGTTACTTGGCACGTGATGCTTCAAACTTGATTTGGGGGGCTACCCAGTCTGAAGGATAATGGCAGCTGCCTGAATCTGAATCTCTGCTCACATCTTCAGCAAAACTCAAACACAAACAAACAAGCCTTCAGCGCGCCTAGGAGAGGGAATGCCGTGATCTGAACTTCTAATTACTTCTTAAGTAGAAGAAAGAAAAAACATCAAACTCCGCCAGAGCTCCCTCCACTGTTGCCAAGGACTTAAGTGAAGTCCAGGCTTAAATCCTCTACAAAGAGAAAGTCCAACACCAAGCACTAAAAACTGAACACAGGTCCAGTACTTAACAGGGAAGAGGCTTGAAAGAGAATGGGACAGGAGGTGGCCGCCTTAAAGAAGCCTTGCTTCTGGGAGAAGTCAAATAAATAAAGAAAGGGTAATGCCCTTTGGAGGTCCGGCAGTGAAGGGAAAGAAGGAAGTAAAAAGGGCAAATTAAAGATCCTGCAGAAATAAAAGACAGCCTGTCCCTCCCCCAGCCACTGCTATCTATTAAAAACTGCACTTCACTATACAGATAGAAGAGAACATTCCTGAACTAGGAACCCTGTGTCAAAATTCCTAGTAACAGAATAACATCAAATCAACTGCATACACAGCTACTACAAAAAGGAAGCAAAAACTTAGTCACATTTCTTATGATGAAAAAATGAATCCTAACATTTTCAGCTGATGAAAATACACACACACACACACACACACACACACACACACACGTGAAGCGGGTGAAATTGTTAACACCATACATCAAACTACCAAACTGAGCAAAGTATCATATATTTGGACACACACGTGTCTGCACGTATGCATACATATATACAATGACAACCAGAAATTCAAAACCTAAGGACAGACTAGACAAAAATTAGGAAGAAATGCAACCAAAGTTGACCAATTCAGGAAAGAAATTGAAAATAAGACAAAACTATCCAAGAAGCAAAGAATAATTACAAAATGTCCAAAGAAGAATATAGTCAAATAAAAATATGTAAGAGGACACTGAGGAATGGCAAGAAAATAATCAAGAAATTGAAACTGAGATAAAGAAGTAAAATGTGTTCAGAGATAAGTGGTGGAAATGAAAGACAGGAAAGAAGAACCAAAATATATATAACTGGAGTCCTCAAAGAATCACCAGTGAAACTGAATTAATATTAAAACTGTAACCACAGATGACATGTTTAACATGGTAACTCTATCAAGATAGATACATGGTAACATGCTATATGATATATTTGAAATTTATTGAGAGACTAGGTCCCAAGAGTTCTCATTACAAGGAAAAAAATATTTTTTCTTTTTTGTATTGATATGATGAAACTTTATTGTAATCACTTCACAGTATATGTTAGTCAAATCATTATGCTATGCCACTTATACATGGCTTGTACAGTATGTCAGTTGTAAAATTAAAAATGAGGGAAAGCTATAGCCCCAGGAAAGAATTCAGAAATAAAAGAACATTTGAATTACATATCAAAATAACTTCCATGTACTTTGGAAAACTGTACTGGAATAATCGGCTCCAAATGTATCTTAGTAAAATGATTCGCTTTTTAAAGGCAACAAGATCAAATTACTCGTAGAGAAATACAACACAAGGCAACAGTTGAGCAGCATTTACGAGAGAGAAAGACCAGCCAAGGACATTTGTGTCCAGCTCCAGACAGACAGATTGGAACTGAGTGCAAAAATTCAGAGACCATTATATGCCTTTCCTGGAGAATGAGCTTCCCCCAACCAAGAGAAAACGGAGGAAGCAGCAAAATGACTGATGGAAAGCATTTATATATTTAATTGGTAGAAGAATAGCATGTACATATTATACTTTCTGATTAAGTAAAACAGGTGCCCCTCCAGGAATTGAAGAAGCAGGAGAGAAAAGGGAAAACAGAATCTCATCGTTGTCTATTAAATAGGTAAGAGATAGAAGTCACATGATATTGGTCACCTAATCTCATCTGTGTGAGACGGCATAAAATGAATAGACCAGATGTTAAAATATTAAGAAATGGGCACCTGGGTGGCTCACTTAAGCATTGCGAGTCCAAGCCCCACATCGGGCTCTCTGCTATTGGCTTGGAGCCTGCTTTGGATCCTTTGTCCCCCTCTCTCTGCCCCTCCTCTGCTATTCTCTCTTTCTCAAAATACTTTTAAATAGGTTAAGAAATAAACTTTTAAAAAGGTAAAGAAACAAAGGAAGGAACTAAGGGTGATATAAAAATGTAAAACATAACCACAACGCAAAATATAAATATCCCCAAATATTGGAAACCCTATTCTAAAACTCTAAGAGAAAAAAAATTTTAAACGGCACAGAATATATACTAGATAATGAAAAAAAAACCCATAGTAAGTATGACATAATACATGTAGTAATTGTAAAAGAAAATAATATGACAGAGTTGAGACCAAACCATATCACTATTATCATTTACAAATGGACTTAATTTGCCTGTTAAAAGATTTTCAAACATGTTCATAAAAGAAAACCCAAATCTAAAAAGAACAGGAGCTGTGATCCTAATATCAAAGTAGAACAGACCAAAGAATGTCAAATGAGACAAAGAAGGAAACTTTCTGGCCAAAACTTCAAGTCCCGAAGAAGATGTATCAACTATGTATCAGTTAGGATATACAGTACTGATCAGAAGAGTAAAACCATTATTCATGTTCTAGAGTAAGGGATATATGATAGGGTGTAGACTTTGCACAATGTTGAGGGTTGGAAAAAAGTCAGTGGAAGTCTGTTTCCATTGTGTGTGGCAACAGGTCTAAAGGCACTGTAATTTGCACACGTGGCGGTCAAAAAAAAAAAGCGCTAGATGTGGTGGTCTGAAGTCATTGAAGTCACAGAACCTTGAGGATATGATGTCAAGGAAATAAAAAAGTCACAGAAATACAAATACTATATGATTCCACTGATATGAGTAGTAAAATTCATAAGTACAGAGTTTCAGTTGGAGAAGATGAAAAAACTGTAGAGATGGACGGGGGTGATGCATACACAGCACGACAGTGTGAATCTACTTAATGCCACTCAACTGCACACTTAAACATAGTTCAAATGGGAAATTTCATGTTATGCGTATTTTACCTCAATTGAGAAAATGACATGACAAATTAGACAGAATTAGTTCCACACACATCATAGATGTGGGGATAAAGGAGCAAATTCCAGTATATAAAGAACTTAAATATTGAGATGGGCAGAACTCATCATAAGACAATGCATGGTAAAGATCTTAAGTATCTGTAAACATATTGAAAGATGTTAAATTTCACTCATAATAGAGTTGCAAATTAAAACTACAGAGGAATTGTCTGCACCACCACCCACCACCCCAACCCCGACAAATTGGCAAAAATTCACAAGCTTGAGAAAACAGACTAAAAGAAAGACTAAGGAAGACTTCTGAGAACAGATATAGGTATGTCATATTTAATAATGTATTATAGGGGCGCCTGGTGGCTCAGTCAGTTAAGTGTCTGATTCTTGGTTTCAGATAGGTCATGATCTCACCATTTGTGAGTTTGAACCCCTCATCAGACTCTTTGCTGACAGTGCAGAGCCTGCTTGCGAATCTCTCTCTCCCTCTCTCTCTCTGCCCCTCACCCTCTCTCTCTCTCTTTCAAAATAATAAACTTAAAAAAGTTATATTTTATATTTAATAATATATCCTTATTCATTTACAGAAGTCTTCCATAATTTATCCATATCTGTTCACAGAAGCCTTCCTTATTCTTCTTATTATTAAATTAAAAGGTATTTTTTTACAAATTTTTACAGATTTTTTATGAATATCTGCTTATTTTGGAAACACACACACACATACTCATTCACATATGATAATGATATGCCAGAAAACAATGAAATTAGTAACCTATAAAGGGCAAAAGGACAAGGTGGAGGGGATAGAAGGAGTTATACCTCCCTTAGTGTACCTTCTTCCTAGATTTGACTTTTGGAAACACTTTCAAATAAAATCAACAAAGACGGCAAGAGGGGGGACCTAAAAACAGAATCCAAAGAGAGAGACTTGAACCCAACTGTATTACAAATGAATAACATAACTAAACTGCAAGGAGGTAAGCGAACTAATATGCATACCTTCTAAACAAAGTATTCGAGCTATAGAACCTCAGCCTAGACAACGAAAGAACTTCAAATGATTTCTGAACTCTTCTTTATGTTTTTTTCATGGTGTTATGATGTGGCAATTAAGCTGTTTTATGCATGTTGTGCGATTGAGCATACAAGAAAATGTATTCCTTGTGGAGCTAGGGTTTTCGCTGTGGAAGAAGGGAGATATGAAATGAAATGATCTATAATGAAAGATGAAAAAAGAGTGAGGAAGGCAAGGAAGAGTCCTGTAGAGCAGATCTGGAATTAGAATGAACAGTATGGACTGTTAAAAGATACACATTTTTATATTTATATATTAAAATGTACATGTATGCACATATTTCCTAGATTTGTCCACTGAAAAGATTCCACAGCAATGATACCTCAGGAGCAATGAGCACATCTTGCAACCAGATCTTGGTTTCTAACACCATTCCCCACCACAAGGTTTCCTTGGAGAGATGACTGATTCAATGACCACAGCCTAGACTAGATAAGCCTAGAAGATCTTGCAATAAAAAGTAAGAAATAGTGGTGGAAGAATGTTAGAACATCACAGGAGCCATCTTGAAGGGCCCCCACTTGCTAACTCTAGGACATATATGTATCAAAATAAATATTGAATAAAATAGGAATCCATGAGTACATGCCGATAATTAATAGATAACTAAATGAAGGAAATTCTTTCCATAGAAATCTAACTGATAAATGTGAAGGGAAGGGTGAAACTAAACAATCACCATCTTGCAACCATCACAGTAAAGATTGGTTGGTGAAGACTTTTCAGTGGACACAAAAGTGTGTGTGTGTTGCGGGGGAGGGGAGTTTGATGAGGAGGATATTTATAATGACTTCAAATATCTTTCAACAGAGTACTCATTCACTGCAGAGAGAAGTTAGTAACTGTGTAGTGAGGAAACTGGGCAATACCTTGGCCAAGTGATCAAAATTAGCATCACCCATGAGAGCAGATAGATACACTGTGTCTGCAGATGCCCCAAGAAGGACACATCACTGTTTGGGTATTCTGGCCAAGGATTCATAACTTGAATCTAAACATGAATAAATATCAGAAAAAAAAAACAAACTGAGGAACATTCTGTAAAATAACTGGTGTGTATTCTGCAGAAATGTCACTGTTATGAAACACAAGGAAAGAGTGAAGATCTATCTGTTCCAGATTAGCAGCCCTAAAAAGACATGCTAACTAAATCAGTACACGATCCTGTGTTAGGGACCAAAGAAGGCTGTGGAGGATGTGAATAGGATAATTAACAAAACTGGACTGTGGACTACGGAGTAGGAAACAGTATAGCCTTACCTACCAGAACACGCCTTGGCATATTGTACCGTTTTGTACTTTCTGACGTTGGTAACTGTCCTCTGGTTACACGGGAGACTCTTGTTCTCAGAAAATGTGAACTGAAGGATCCAAAGTTAAAGGGGAAAGACATCCACAAGTTACTCTCAAATTTTCAGAAGAAATATAGACAAAGGATAATAAAACATATGGCAAAAATACAAGAAAGTGGTGAGTCTGGGTAAAGAACATATGGGAATAACTGTTGCAACTTTTCTGTAAGGGTGATATATGATATTGATATTGTTTTCTTTATCTTTTTAAAAATGTTTTAATGTTTATTTTTGAAAGAGAGAGAGAGAGAGAGAGAGAGGAGAGAGAGAGAGAGAGAGAGAGAGAGAGAGAGAGACCGTGAGTGGGGAAGGGGCAGAGAGAGAGGGAGACAGAATCCATCAGCAGAATCCATCAGCACAGAGCCTGAAGTGGGACTCGAACCCACGAACCACCAAATCATGACCTGTGCCCAAATTGGACCCTTAACCTACTGAGCCACCCAGGAGCCCCTGATATTGTTTTCTTGAAAAAGTGATGTAGCTTACAGTGTGCATACCTTGATTATTAGTTTTATTTCACAGATTAGGAAAGATGCGAAGCCCAAAGTCCTTTAGCTGAAGCTACACAACCTGGAACTCTAAACTTCCCCACGTCCTGTTTCCTCAGGCAGCCAACACACACAGACTCCTTCTTTCCATTTCTTTACCCTTTGCTTATTGCCTCCCACACCTCCACATGCACTTTCAGCCATTGTGCATGGTTTCTGTGTTTTTATAATGAGCTGAGTAGCAAACTCTCCATAAGTGTTGACTCGCCCTTTATGCAGCTCCTGGCACCGTGTGGCACCGTGGCTGTCGTTTATCAGTGGAATATGTCATGCCGGCAGCCCCAGGGCTTTCTTCCTGACTGTACGATACAGTAGGAGCAGCTACATATTTGTAGCAACACACAAATATAGCTTAGGTGTTTCTCCTGCCAGATCGCTGTAGCAGTTACTGTTGTCAGAGATGTCAGGAGCCCTGTGCAATTTTATCATACATGTGTCTTTCTACAACAGAGCCTTTTTAGGAAGCTGATAACTCAATTTTTTGCCTCCAGTATTTGAATGAGGGCAAAATATCCGACTGAGAGTGAACAGAAAAACAAAATTTTAACAACTTAAATAGGACCAAAATCTTAAACACTAAGATCAGATGATCAGAACACTTTTATCCCCCTCCCCCAAAATTTAAAGTGTGTTTCTGCAGAGGCTTTTATGGAAAGAGGATATTAAAGAGAGCTGCTTAGGTCCCGTCGGAGTCCCTGGACGCACCACAGGCCAGCTTGAAGGGGAAGGGACACTTGGGACTACGAAATTTCCATCCATAATGAGTTGAGGACTACTGCCCTTCAGAAGTGCCACTCTTTTTTTTTTCAATGTTTACTCTTGAGAGAAAGAGAGACACACACAGAGTGCAAGCAGGGGAGGGTCAGAGAGACGGAGACACAAATCTGAAGCTGGCTCTATGCTCTGAGCTGTCAGCACAGAGCCTGACGCTGGGCTTGAACCCATAAACCTCAAGATCATGACCTGAGCCAAACTTGGATGCTTAACTGACAGAGCCATGCAGGTGCCTCTCAAAAGAGCCATGCTTAGTGACAGAAGCTCAAAACTCGCACACCCCGGGGGTACATGTGGAGCCCACCTGCCGCAGGCTTCCCAAAATGTCCTGACTTGCATTGTGACTGAGAAATAATAATTCATCGATGTGATTTAAGTTAAGGAATCCAATTGCCCTAAAAACATAAACATTAATGATGTGCTTACTATATGCCAGGCACTGTTCCAAGTGCTGTTCGTGTATTATTTTATGCAATTGTTATTAATCTTTGCAACAGCCTGATGAAGCAAATGCCATTATTATTCCTGTTTTATGGTGAGGCACAGCGCTGTTACATGACTCCCCCAGGGCAGCTTAGCGAGCTGCAGAGCCCGAGAATATGAGTGACAAGGAAACATGTGGCCACACCAGAGGCAAAATGGGTCACCTGGAGGGATGGGGACAGGGCCTGACTAAATAGCACAGTGGGGTGGGGGTGGGGGATGCTGAGGGCTTCCGGCTCCTGACCTGGGTGCTGGTTACATGAAGTGTTGTATGAGAGAACGTTCAATGGGTTGTACGCCTATGACAGACGCACTTTCTATATAAAACTATACTTCAGCCAAAAAAAAAAAAAAATCAGAATGAAGACTCACCAACTCCCTTCAGTCTCCATAAATGCTCAGGGAAGCTCGCTCCCACTCCTCAGCCTCTGTCTGGAACGACCACGGCGCAGCTACTTCCTGTCACCGCTTCCCTTCCCAGCCTCCCCTGCAGCCCACACTTCTGGAAAGGTCCCCAGAAACCTGCACCCAGCCTCCTGGGCCTGTGGACGCAGAGCTCCTCAGCCGATGTTAGGGGAACGGCAAGCCGTTGAGGATGATGAACAGGGCTCCGGGCTGCTCACACACCTCGTTCTCGCCTTTTGTCTCTTGGATCATTCTGCCTGAGGCCTCCCCCCAGCCTCTCCATCCAGAAGTGTGGAGAGCTCCAGATGAGAGCTAGAAAGAGGCCCCGTAGTCCCTCATTCCCCGTAGCTCTTGTCTCCTCCCTGAAATGCTTGGGTCGTAGGCCACATGGGCCTGGGGAAAGCAGAGCATCACCACAGCAGCCCCAAAAGAATTCTTCTGGATGGCTTCGAAGTGACCCCCAGCCCCTCCATGTCCCCTGTCCAATTCCTGTTCTCTCCAGGCAGCGTTGTGTTCTCGCTCCCACCTCCCCTTGGAAAGCCCTTCACCCAAGACTCTCAGGGTCTTACCTATGTCCACTGGGGTGGCTGCACCACCTCTGTGAATGCTGATGCATGCCTGGGTTGTCTGTGGGCTTGAGAGCTGGCCCAGGAAGTAGGGGTCGAGTGTCAGGACACCTGCAGGCCACCTGGCGTCTAGCCCTATCCACATTCCACAGAGATGACGAAGAACCAGTTCCCTTAGCTTTCGCACACTCTTGTATGGTAGCCCTTCTCTCCCTGGGCCCTGGACTGGAAGGAGAATCCTCCATGGTGAGGAGCAGAAGCATCCTCAACCTCAGATGTCCCTCCCCCTTCTCCCACCAGCCTGTGGACGCCCAGGGAGCCCCTCAGCTCATTGGGTACATGGACTCCCAGTGTGTCTGCCCCAGCAGTCCCCCAGATGGACCTGGGATCTGGGGCGAATAGGTCTCCAACTAGACTCTTGTTGCATATTTAGTGTTTCCACATACACCATCCCATTGGGTATCTCCCAAGGTAAGTATGACTTTGCTCATCTAGGGAGCTCAGAGAATTCGGGTAAGCTGTCTCAAACCCTTCATACAGCTAGAGGACAGCAGCACCCGGGGCAGAGCCAGGTCACCTCATCTAAGTCCACAGCCTCTTCCGCACCCCCTGGCCAAACCAGCTGCGGATTCCCAAGATTGGCTCCCGTGCGCGTGGATGTTCTGAGGAAGTTTCTGCTTTATTTATAGCGTATACTCCACTCACTTCCAAAGATAATTGGAATCATCTTACGAAACCCACAAACACGTATACATAAGATGTTCAGAGAAGTGTTGTGTAGGCAGGACATGGAATGGGGGATTTTCCATTCCCCTCTCCCCCTGCCAGATTTCTAATCCTGGAGAGCTTTGTAAAAATATAATTTCCCGAGATTCCCATCCCAGACCTACTGAATCAGAATTGCTGAGAGAGGAACTGACTTGTATATAGTGTTTTTAGGCCACGATACAAGGAGATAAAGGAGACTAGGGACAGATTAAAGAGAAGGAGAACATAGTAGAGCTGCATGGGCTGTGAAACTCTTATGGCCCAAGCAGCTCTCCATGACCCAAAACAACACTCCCCTGCTCCTGCTTGAGGCTGGATACATTCTGTTCTGGAAACAACCCATCGTTGGGGCCTGGACAACCTTTTATCACCCAAGAACCAAAGAACACAATGATGTTCTGTGAACTACAGGTCTTTACCACACCTGCAAACCCTGAATCTATAAGGAACAAAGACTAGAATTCAGTTTAAGGAAGCACAGTTGTTATGGGGTCCAAAAGCAAGCGTCTCCAACTTAAGAATAAATGAAAGGATATTTGATTATAGTCTGAGGTGATTATTAAGTTTTAGCTGTGAGAATGCCATTGTGGCCACAGAGAAAAGGTCCTCATTCTTAGAAGGTACAGGATGAAGTATTTAGAAGGTGGAGGGTCATGATGTCTGCAGCATCAAATGACCCGGCAACCAAGTTTTTATATTTGTCCAGGTTATAAAAATATAAGCATAGATAGATCTATGATATATAGAGAGAAATAGAAAAAACAAATGTGAGAAGAGTTCATTGTTGAATCCAAGTGGAGAACATTAATGGAGTTATTGTTCTATTCTTTCAGCTTTATATTTAAAATTTTTCTAGATGAAAATTTGGGAGAAAAAGAAAGAATGGAGAACAAATGAGGGGAAAATAATCACAATTTTTCCTGGAAAAAAGCCCCACAGACATGTAGCAAGACGGAAACATGCAGCATGCTGGCTGGCTCTCAATCGATCAGTTATTCAACAGGTGTTTATTACAGGTCTGTGCTAGGTCTAGAATTTCTCTAAACAGTAAAAAAGAAATAAAACTGTACACTGTGGAGTTCCTGTCCCTAAGGCCCTAAGGATTAAATTCTGTTTCTTGAAGCTTTTTGGCTCTGGATCTAATTCCTTGGGAGATTCTAAAACGGCAGCTAAGCTATCCCTCTGTAAGCAAAGACTTTTCAGTCCCAGGAAGAATGTCTTTGTCAGAAATTTAACCAGGAAGATGGGGCACTTGGAGGGCTCAGTCAGTTAAACGTCCGACTTCGGCTCAGGTCATGATCTTGTGCTCTCTGAGTTCAAGCCCCGCGTCGGGCTCTGTGCTGGAACCTGCTTCGAATTCTGTGTCTCATTCTCTCTCTGCCCCTCCCCTGCTCATGCTCTGTCTCACTCTGTCTCTCAAACATAAATAAAATGTTTTAAAAATTAAAAAAAATTAACCAGGAAGAGAAATAATACAGGACATTCCAGGATGTAAGAAAAAAAAGGTTGTACAAAGAAAATTCCTGACTCAGATCCCCAAATCGGGCCAGATGTTCTGGAAATGTGACATGCTGTGTCTGGAAGCCCTAGGGAAAGAGGTGAGAGCAGAGCTGGGTCAACAGTAAGGGTGAACGGGAGCAAGGCCTGACCTCCACCAGGATGAGGGATGCGGGGAGCCCTGGAGACAACAGACCATGAAGATGGTCCCTACGAGAGGCACACAGCCCATGCTCCTCCAGCCCATGCTCCTCCAGGAGATGGAAGGCAGGTCGTGAGGAAGAGGGAATCGAGTCACCCTGGTGCTGGGCAGGTCAGCTATCTGGCCAGGGGTCAGCTTAACAAATCTAGTGGTGCTTTCAGGAGTAATTTTGCTTACCAGGGCACGGCAAGGGAGAACTTTCTCCCCATGAAGATAACTGATCATTCCCGAACATTTCGTTGAATAGTTGGGGATAAATGGTTCAAACTAGCAACTCCTACAGATATAACAGTCACCTGTTCCACAAAGACATTTTTGAATATGAGCTTTGTGGCCAGGCTCTGTTCTGGAGAGAAGTCTCTGGCTTCAGAAAAATCTCATAGCATCTAATGTAGCATAGATGACAATTCATGGGTGAGCAAGAAAGACAGTGTCTCTGACCCATCTACTCTAGACCACACTGTGGGGGCAGGGACCTGGGCGGACATCCTCAACAGTAGCCTGATGATGGTGGTGAAGAGACGCCAGGCTTAGGGACAAATCTTTTATTTTTTAATGTTATTTATTTTTGAGACAGAGACAAAGCATGAGCAGGGGAGAGGCAGACAGAGAGGGAGACACAGAATCCGAATCCGAAGCAGGCTCCACGCTCTGAGCTGTCAGCACAGAGCCCGATGCAGGGCTAGAACTCACAAACTGTGACATCATGACTTGAGCTGAAGTCGGACGCTTAACCAACTGAGCCTCCCAGGCGCCCCAGGGACAAATCTTCCAGCCTGTGACACCCCCGAGGGGATAGGCCTGTTGACTTCAGCATTCACGGAGGCAAACAGAAACTGTGTTGAAATATTTCTGATATGCAGCTGTAAGCAGACAGCTCTGCTTAGAATGATTTATGAAGATGTTTTGTTTTTATTTTCGCACATAGTTGACTTTGAGTAAATGAGCCTTGTTCCTGAGGAATTTCTAATCAAGGTATTGCTGTATAAAACAGCCTTTGCCCTCAAGGAACTTATGGCTCTGCTTGAAAGACAGAGCACATGCCCGTGGAGGAGACAAGAAGGCAGTAAATGAAGTGACAAAATGCTCGGTATGGACAATTAAGGGGGCAGTGGAAGAGTTAAAATGCAATATACATGATGGAGAGCAGGCCAGGTTTCTATCTGAGTCCCTTTGGGATTTCCAAATGAAAAAAGGTTTGCTGCACTTAATCACCTGCTGTATTGATCTGGCTCTAAATCAGAGGCTGCCCTCGACTGTAGAGAAGGGATACCCACGTCAGGGAGAGACCAGCTCCCAGACTGCGACATCAAACTTGACCCGACAGGGTGTCGGGGAGGGAAAGAGGCCAAAAGCAGCGTTTATAAAAAGATGGAGTAATAGGGGATTCCAGGATGCACTGACATGGAGTGAAGAGGGCCGCTCTATGCCCTGGGCTATACCTCAGGGGGAGGAATGTTGAAGAACAGAAAGAGACTTGTGGGAAGAGACGCCTCCAAAGCCTCAGATTTCAGGAAACAGGAGGACGTAAGGGAGAGTTCTGTTTCTTCCTTCCACCAAAACCTGTTAGGCAGGGGCACCTGGGTGGTTCAGTCAGTTAAGCATCCGATGCTTGGTGTCGGCTCTGGTCACGATCTCACAGTTGGTGGGTTCAAGCCCATCGCTGACAGTGTGGAGCCTGCTTGGGATTCTCTCCCTCCCTCCTTCTCTCTCTCTCTGCTGCTCGAGTGTATGTGCTCTTGTTCTTTCTCAAAAAAAAAAAAATTAATTAAAAACAAAAAAAACCTATTAAGCAGACACTTGGTACCAGGCTCTGTTCTAGGAACTTGGGTTACACGAGGGACAAACAAACCTAGGTTCCCTCCGGAGTTTCTAGCCTAGCAGAGTGATGAGGTGAGGGAGGGGAGGCGCTGGCACCAAGCTTTGCACATAATCAGTGAGTAAGCATGCTGGGAGCTAGGAGGTGCACCCCACAGGGAGTTGGCAGAGCCAGGGAGGGTGGGCCATGTGCATGCCCATTGGGTAGCCAGGCAGGCCCCTTGGAGCAGGTGAGACCCAAGCCTGGATGGGGGGAGGTGAGAAAACTAGCCAAGCTGGTATGTAGGAGAAGGGCCTCCCAAGCAGGAGCCAGAGTGGCCAGTCCAAAGGCCCTGGGGTAGGAGCTTGTGTGGCCTGTGAGATGAACCTAGGGAGACCAGTGTTGTTGGAACAAAGTGACAGTGAAGGAAGAGAGGTCAGAGATGGGCCAGAGGTTGCCGCCAGTTGAAAATGTAAGATCCCATGGGCTTCTATTCTGAGTGAAACAGAAAGCCTCTGGGGGTGGGGCTTGGGGCAGAAGAGTGACACCCTCCAGCTCTGACTGGGTTTAAGATCTGATGATAGGGCCCGGGCAGAAGCAAGGAGATCCTTCAGGAAGGGACCCAGACAGAATGGTGGCTCAGATTAAAGTGGGAACAGAGGAGAAGACACTCTAGAAGGTGGGCCTCTGGATGTTTTGAAGGTGGAACCAACAGGATTTCCTGCAAGGAGGGAGGTGGGAAATGGGAGGGGAAAAGCAGCTAAGGTTGATCCCAAATGATCCCCAAAATTTGGCCCTGAGACCCCGCGAATCAGGAACTGCCTCTGCTGAGAAGGGAAGGTGGCAGCCAGCACTGGTTCTTGAGGGCTGGTCAGGAGTTCATGGTGGGATGTGTGGAGTCTGAGACGTGTCTGAGACTCCCAGGTGAGGAAGTCAAGAGACTCTTAGATGCAAATGACTGGAGATGGAGAGAGACTCATGGGGAAGAGAGACATCTGAGGGTCTGGGTGTAGAGGGGGCATATAAGGCCAAGGACTGAGCTCTCTCTAACATGACTTAAAAGTTAAATGCCACAGGGGTGTCTGGGTGGCTCAGTTGGTTAAGCATCTGACTCTAGATTTCAGCTCAGGTCATGATTCCAGGGTCATAGGATTGAGACCACATGAGCTTGGGATTCTGTCTGTCTGTCTGTCTCTCTCTGCCTCTCCCCTGCTTACACATGTGCTCTCTCTCAAAATAAATAAGTAAACATTTTATTTAAAAAGTTAAATACACTATAATACACTGTAATTCTAGTATGCAAATGAAGACAATGGAGGAGGGGAATCGGAGGGAGAGAATTGAACAGACTCTGGCGTTTGGCTGCAAAGAGGAACAAAGAAATGGGGAGGTGCCTGGGTGGCTCAGTCAGTTAAGTAACTGACTTTGGCGTAGGTCCTGATCTTCTGGTTTGTGGGTTTGAGCCCCACGTCAAGCTCTGCGCTGACAGCTCAGAACCTGGATCCTCCTTTGAATTCTGTGTCTCCCTCTCTCTCTGCCCCTCCCCTGCTTGTGCTCTGTCTCTGTCTCTCTCTCTCCCTCAAAAATAAATAAATATTTAAGAATTTTTAAAGAAATGAAACAATCAGTGAGATAGGGATCAAAAAATGAACACTATTTAATGACAGAATTTCTGAACCAGATTGAACAGTGAGATGACTTTGAGTCTGAGGAGATGGCAGGCCATCTGGTGAAAATGCCAATCACTGTTAGCAGTGTGATGGCCCCCTGAGAAAGGGCATCACACGGGTGAGGCCACTGGCGCCTACTTAGCCGGGTCTGAGTCTTGCTCAACTACAGATCCCAACAGTTAAAGTCAGAAATAGACAAGCCTGCTTAACTCTTGCTCTGGTCAAACCCACCGTGCTCATTTCTTATCGTACTTACTAGATGCGTTGTTGAAGGTGTTTGGCGATGACTGGAACATCCCAGCCTCCAACGAGAAAGCCTGGATGGCAATGGAGTGCCTGCAAGACCACCCCCCAAACATCCCCTTCCTTGCTTATCATCGCGGGCTGAACACAGGCAGACCCACAGCCGTGATCACGTGATCTCTGCCTGCTCCCTTGCACATTCCCTCTGAACCTCTTTTATAAAACTCCGGTCTCCACTTTGCAGGTGGAGACATCAGTTAAGGCTTGAGTTTGCCACTTCCGCTGGCTGCTGGGCCCCAAAATAAATTCCCCCACTTCTCTTATCCAAGCCCTTGTCTTTTGAGTTATTGCCTTCTCTTGTAACAAGTTGATCCGAGTTTGTTCTGCAATGGGCTTGGCAATGCCAACCAGGACCTATGTTTCTGATTTGTTCAGCTTCCTGGGGTCCCCAGGATGGAGCAGTTGGCCACAGCCATGCTCCGGGGCTCCCCCATTCACTTCTCAGTTAGTGGCTGTGACAGATTGGTCTATGACATGAGGGAGGTGTGTGATGGAGTTAAAAATGAATGGAGAGACAGTGGAAGAAATGCATGGAACACTCCCCCTCCCCCACGTGGCCTGAAAAAGGAAGGAAAGGGGTGAGAGGAGGTCAGGGGAGCCTCAGCAAAAGATGTCGTCTTGTGTGTTGAAGTGCAAGGATGGACTCCTTAAAGCGGTGGAGACTGGCCTCGGGAGGAAGAGCGCGTGCAAGCCCTAGACAAGGAGAATGGAGATCTACGGTGATCAGTCCGCTGGGGCCGCCGTGACAAGAAAGATACACAAGACACACTGGAAAGAAGGCGACATTTCCCCAGAGAAGGACAATGTAGGCCAAGTAAGTTCTGTCGAGGGTAATTGCATACCATGAGACAGAACAATAGTGAAATGAGGGAGCCTTAGACACTTCCAAGGGGCTGCAACAGATACCTCCGTGTTCTTCCTTTCATGTGCTTAATGTACCACCAGCAACTTCAGGCAACTTAGTTTTTTCTGGACGGAGTAAAGGGCGAGAAATGCCACAGAGTTTCTGTTTTTCAAGTAGTTCAGCCCCAGTGCAGAAACCCGTCCATTCTAGAATGAAACGAAATGAATCTGCCCAAAGATAGGAATTTTGGAAATACTTGAACCTTTAAAAATGGCTAATTTTGTTTTCAATGACTGAAATCGAACAAATAAGACTAGTGCTGCCACCGTCCTTTGCCTCTCTAACCCATCCGGGGCAAGGAGCCGCAGGTGACAAATCTTTTCTTACCGGGCCTCATCCTAACTCCCCAAAGACCACGCGGGAGCCACACTCTCTTGGAATCTTAGTTTGCTGGTCTCGCAGATTGATATCATAAAGCCTGTCTCCTGCCTCTCTGGGCTACACGAGACTCACCAGGGCTCCCCGGAGACAGTGTCCTTCAGCTCTCCTGCCCCTGAATGAAGATGACATGCTTCTGTGTCCTCCTCTACACCCATGGCTGTCAGTGGTGGTGGTAGGTGAGGGTGTGGGAGTCCCATTGTCCTATTGGATGAACCCCGAACAGGGGCTGCGCCCTGGGCATTGCCACAGTGCAGTCTGGCTGGCTGCCTGCCCGGACCTGCTGGATACTTGTCATGTCGCATGTATTTCAGCAGCAACTGTCAGTGACATTGACGGAATGCTACACTCTGAATGCTACAGTGCCGTTTTACAAATGATTAGTGAAGCCACCATCTCCCACATCCTTGTTTGCTCATTCAGCGGTTCATGGAGATAGATATCCAGGGTCTTCCAGGCTAACCACGTTGTTGTCTGGACCTCGATGCCAGGGTCAAAATGCCACAGTCACAGAAAGGTAGCACAGCTCATTGTCCTCAAGGGTTCACAATTTAAAAAAAAATTTTTTTTTACACTTATTTATTTTTGAGAGACAGAGAGAGACAGAGCATGAACAGGGGAGGGTCAGAGAGAGAAAGAGACACAGAATCCGAAGACAGGCTTCAGGCTCTGTGCTAGCTGTCAGCACAGACCCCGACCTGAGGCTCAAACCCACAAACGGTGAGATCATGACCTGAGCTGAAGTCAGATGCTTAACCGACTGAGCCACCCAGGTGCCCCAAGGGTTCACAAATTAAACTCATTTTTTTTTCATTTAACAAATACAATGCAATTGTTATTCTCCCTTCTGTGTATTCAGTTCTTGTTCTCTTCTTTTGTCCCCACAACCTCAAGGTAGAATGTGCCAGATCCTCAATCCTAGGAGGTACAATATGGCCCTGCACCCTTGTGGAACACTAGGGCACTCTCTCCCAGATCAGCTCAGGGGATCTCACGAAGAAGCTGCTAAAAGCCCCCTGAGATCCGGTTGGACTTTCTGGCCACAAGTCCCATTAGAAGTGGTGACTAATGCAGTTCACGGACCTGGGAAGTCTGGCAGTGGTTTCCGCATGCTTGTCAATCATGGCTGCTCAAAACTCTTTAAACATTCTCCCTGGATCTTGAATGCTGGCCACATTGTGACTGCCACTTTTTCAATGGGGAGCCTCAGCCTCCCTCGCCGCCAGTGATATGGGGTCCGCCCATCAGTTGTGCTCTCCTGAAGCTGTGATTGGGAAGCAGGGTGACCACCCATCCTGGTTTTCTGCTTGACACTGAGCGTCCATGACACTTTCAATGCTACGATTGGCCGAGTCGTAGACAAAACCCACCAAGTTGGTCACCCCATCTGAAGCTACCTAAGTGTGGAAATGGGCGGGGCTGGGCACACTGTTTGTTGGCCTGGGTGAGTGGTGGCGTGGGGTTAATGGCGGTGGCAGCTTCCAATAGTGCCTGTTCTGTGTGTGTACATGTGTTGCCTGTGTGTGAGCGTGTGCGTGAGCATGTGTGTCTATAATGCAGCCTAGAGCCTACTTCCAGCCATGCTCTGGGCTTCTGAGTGTTCTCTGGGGGCTGGCTCGTGGGAGCTTGGTGATTGACAGGACAGTGGCTTCTGGTTTAGTTCATCAGAGACTCAATGGCATCAAAGACCTTCAAGGTTTCTCTATTCAGTTGTCCCGTGTAGGTGGCTCCCCTGTGCCTGTCGGATGACGTGCAACAAAGGCTGTGGATTTTCCTCATTGGCATCTGGTGGGTGAGGGAGTGCTTCTGCCTCGGAATCCCGAGCAGGACTCCTGAGGTTCATCCGGATTGGACGGCCTTGGGCCACATTCCCCACCCAAAACATTGACATGGCTCCAGGAGTGGAAGGTGCCAATTGGCTTTAGGCGAGCTAAATGTTTCCCAAAAGAAACAGACTGGGCTGGCACAAAGTAGATTCCAGAAATGAAATCAGTTTTCTGTTAGAAAGTGGAAAGGTGGGGGAGGTGGGACGGGGGGGTGTCATCACATATGCTCTTGTCCCCGCTGCCTATGGGAACTGCAGGGTCAGCCCAGATGGGACCTCTTGCATCAAACCTCCTGCAGACCAGACATGCAGGGACTTTTTTCTCCTCTGGGCTCTTATTCTCTGCTTATTGGGTATGGCATGCTCACATATTTCAGACAATCTTATTATAAGGAGATGATTCTCGTACCTGTTCATCTCCCCGAGTGTGCTGCAAGCTGCAAAGAGGGGGCTCCATCTCACACACCCCAGTGTCCTTGCCGGCAGCCCAGATTGCATACTACCTTGTGCCCAATGGCAGAGAGCGGCTGCTGAATGAACGAACAGCCCCTCAAAGCCCCTGATTCCATCCCCTTCTAGGTGTCTGAAGCCTGGTCTACCGGGCACTCTGCTCGGTGAGAACTTGCACTATAAAAACATGAATGGCTTAACTTTGTATTTATTTATGGGGTTGCTAGTTTGTTAATTGCACGGCACTGAGGACCCAGGCCTCTGACTTTCTCCAAATACCCTTGGTCTCCTTGCTATGGCTTCCGCCTTCTCTTTAATCAATCATGGTGGAGCATCTTCCTCTGTGGAAGCAGATGCCCTTCCCTGCTCATTCAAGATGAACTGAAGTGAGGTGAAGGAGTGGCCAAGACCTGGCTTTGATGTGGAAAGAGGCCCTCCACTCAAATAAACAAAGTAAGCAGCTTGAAGGAACAGTGATGGCTCATTATTGCAAAACTTCTCCTGTAGCTTTCTCTCCTTCATCAAGTAGGGATGAGAGCAGAGAAGACAACTTTTTTTAATAAGATACCTTTAATCAAAGAGAGCTCAGTAGAAGGGCTGAAAGAGAAAACCTGTCATTTTTAAATGAGCAGATCAGTTGTTTCAAAGGGAATTATTAGCATATTTCAAGAACAGCATTGTTAAAATGGGTCTGAGAATGCAAACGCAGGGAAATCAAATGCCGAATGTTAAGCAGAGATCAATCAGGTCTCAGTACTGAAGGGGCTGGATGCAGAGACCTAATCAGCCGGCAGTTTCCGTAATTATTTCTCGGTGTCACATGCGGCTAACGTGACTGCAGAGAGGCCTAGGCCCCTTACCCGAGGAGAGCCCACAGTCCCTCTTGAAAATTCCAGAGGAAGTCCTGGCTGGTCCTGTAGATCAGACAGCATTTGGTGGGGTGGGGGTGGGGGGGACCATGCTTGTGTTCCCAGAAGGGGCTCCAGAACTCAGGTCACCTTAAACAGCCTGGATAGCGATGTTGGCACTAGATTCCACACCCCAATAGAGAGATAGTTTCTCCTAACACATTCCTTGTCTTGACCTTCATTGATCTGGGGATTAGCAGTATGGGGCAAATAGCCAGCAGGTATAATCCACCTGGGTAGGACTAGGGTCAACCCGGAGGGACAACTGTCCTGATTTATAAAAAGCAGCAACGTGAGAGGCCAGGACCCAACCTGGTGGCCAAAGCCATTATTAATTATTAATGCCAAGAGAGATTTTAGGAAACCAAGGCAGGAAGATCGAGGGTTCCATGGAGGTTGTGTGCAGTTGTAGGGGATGTACACTGTACCGGGGCGACTAGTGAAGGAGGTGGGCAGGGGCCGAAATCTAACCTGGCAAAGCTGGGAACTGTCCCGTGAGACTATGTGTGCTGGTGCAAAGGACTATCTTTTACTCATTCATGCCAAATCTGAAATATACGTGGATGGGTAGGAAAACCTTAGGTTGTGAAGTGAAAGAATGGGGACCTTGCTGGGGCCACTTAGCACATGTGACAAAGTTTAGGTAAAGCTTGGGAAATAAGCTGAGACTTCAGGCAAATCCAAAATCTAAAGTGGGCAAGGGTTGCCCGGCAAACAAGGCATAGAGGCAGGGCTTCAGATGTGGTCCGTCCAGGTGAAACCAGCGCCCTGTTCGGACAGAGTCTCCTGGAGAGCCCCGAGGGCCCACCCCATGGGACGCTCTCATAAGAGCTAAAGGTGGGCTTCTGACCTCAGCGTCTGACCATGTATGAACTCTGCTCTATTTTTAATAGAGTAACAAGAGCCAAGGATTTCAGGAGGGCTTTACAGCCAGGCCTAGGAGTGGGGCTGGAAATGCAGCACTAATGAGGTTTAAGCTCTGGGGTGTCAGTCCAGCTTGGACTTCCACAGGCTGCGGGAGCCTCTGGCAGTGACGTTCAATAGGGTCAATGTATACGATCCTTGGGCGGTGGTCTCACAGTCAAGGTTTTAGACAGGGTTTACTCCTGCCATTCAAGCTCTCTGATCAGCACCGTTACAAACACATGGGTCCTTCAATCTGGTCCCCTGTTCTTTTTTATTCCTCCTAATTAGATATACTTTATCCTCCTTGCCTCTACCAGCTATTCTGTATTTAATTTTTAAAATGTTTTTAATGTTTATTAATGAGAGAGAGAGCACAAAAAGGGGAAGGGCAGAGAGAGGGAGACACAGGATCTGAAGCAGTCTCCAGGCTCTGAGCTGTCAGCACAGAGCCTGACGCGGGGCTCAAACTCACAGACCCACCAGATCATGACCTGAGCTGAAGTCAGATGCTTAACTGACTGAGCCACCCAGGTGCCTACCGGCTCTTCCTTAAGTCTTCCTATTTTCTAAGTCTGACACCATCTTTACTAGATTGCTGTATTTCCCACATTTCAAAGAAAATAAATGTCCTCAGAAATGAGCTCCTTGAAACTTTCTACCCAGTATTGCTGTGACATTGTGATATAATAAGAAACACGTTTTTTTTAAATGTTTATTTTTGAGAGAAAGAGAGAGTGAGCTCACACATGTGTGAGGAAGGAGCAGAGACAGAGGGAGAGAGAGAGTGAGTTCACGCATGAGTGAGGAAGGGGCAGAGAGAGAGGGAGAGAGAGAATCCCAAGCAGGCTCCTCACTGCCAGCCCAGAGCCCAATGTGGGGCTGAATCTCACAACCATGAGATCATGATCTGAGCTGAAATCAAAAGTCAGGCTCTCAAATGATTGAGCCACCCAAGTACCCCTAGAAATACGTGTTTTGTCTGTGGTCCCTGGCCAGAGCCCCTAAACCATTGTAGTTACTTAAGTGATAAGAGCAATAAGAGCATTTCTCATGATAATATTTGTTTTTTTAATGTTTATTTATTTTTTATTATAATAAAAATGTTTATATAATATATATGTCATATAATTATATATATTATATATTATATATAATTATACATATTATATTAGCTTTATGTATACATATGATATATAAATATTATAATAAATATAATATATGTATAATTATATATGACATATAATATATAATAATGCTTTTTATAATAATGTTTGTTTATTATTTATTATAATAAAATTAATGTTTGTTGTATTTATTTATTTATTTGAGAGAGAGAGAGAGAGAGAGAGCAAGCTGGAGAAGGGCAGAGAGAAAGGGAGAGACAGAATCCCAAGCAGGCTCCACACCATCAGCACAGAGCCCAGTGTGGGGCTCAAGCTCATGAATCATAAAATCATGACCTGAACTGAAATCAAGAGTCAGATGCTTAACCGACTGAGCCACCCAGGTGCCCTGATAATATATGTCTTTTGTTCAAGTTTAAGAGTGGAGTGATAAAGACGAAAAGAGTATCTTCTGTTGTTCATGACAACAGGGGACTGTCATCCACACAAGTTTATATCAATGAGGTGGCTTTCGGAAAGCTTCTAAGGTTGGGAGACCAATTGACATGGCACCCAACCATATGATTAGAGGGTTGGAAATTTCAGTCCCAATCCCTACCTCCGTGAAAGGGAGAGAGAGACTGGAGGGAGAGTTAATCATTAATAGCCAAATGATTTGATAAATTGTTTCATGTAATGAAACCTCCATCAACACTTAACCAAAGGGGTTCAGAAGAGCTGCCAGGTTCATGACCACATTGAGGTGTTAAGAGGGTGGAGCGCCTGGCGATGGCATGGAAACTGTGGGCACCCCCACTCCCAGCCCTTGCCTGATGCATCTCTTCATTATGGCTGCTCCTGAGTTGTATCTTCTGTAATATATGAAATATTAGTAAGTGTCTCTCTGAGTTCTGTGAGCCATTCTAGCAAGTTATTAAATGCAAGGAGCAAGTTGTGGGGACCATGATTTATAGCTGATCAGTCAGAAGCAGAACTCACATCCTGGGACTTGAGGTTAGTGTCTAACACAGGGGACTGTCTTGTGGGATTGAGCCCTTAACCTGTGGAGTTTGTGCTAACTCTAGGTAGTTATTATAACATTGTCTCATTTGAGATAAAAACCTCCACACATTTGGTATCAGAGACACTGTGAGATTATAGAAAAACAGCTGTTTTGTCTCTTAATGGCAAACTTTCGTTCTAATGGTGTTTATCCTTTGCACATATTCTCTTGTGTGCAGGAGGAAATGCCTTTTCCAGCCCAAGGAAAAAGATTCCTTTGATTCTGTCTAACCTTTAAATTACTGTTTCCCCTTTTTTTCTCCCCACTTCACCACAAAACTTAAAAGAATATCATAGAAATCTGCTTTTCCCATGATCAAGTACAGGAACTGAATTTTCCTCCCTACCTTAAACAAAAGGTCACAGAAAGCTGGACAGAATTATAAGAAGCAATTTTTCGGACACAAGCAACACATGACTGAATTGCTGAGAGAAGGGAAATACACAATGTAAGTCCTGCAAGTCCTACAGCTTAGTGTCTGTAGATAATTTCCTGGCTGTACTGAAGGGATGGGCTTCTCAGATAGTCTGATGATCATCACACTGAGTTGAGGAGAAAGAAATTCGAATTATGGGTCAAGGTGGCTAAAATTTGTGGGACATGATACTGGAAAAAAAAAAGATCTTCACAGAGATAGAGCTGTGGGTATCTGTAGAAGAAACCAATCAAGTCTTTAAGTGAGTACTGATACACCCATGTGGGAAAGGAAAATACCTGAATCTTGGTGGGGGGTGCGGGAATGGGAAACCCTGCAAAACGGAAGGCCAAACATTCCTAGAGCTCACATGTGGATAGGAATAATTTGTGTTCCCAGCAGCCAGAGTGAAGGGACACTGTAATGCATAAGACATGAGGAATAGCCCTCAGGAAGATGCCACCCTAGTAATTGGGATAATTAGCCAAAACTAAAGATTTGTCCTAAAAAAGCTTAACAGCAAGCCTTGAAAGGAGCAAAGAGATTCCTAAGTGACTTAACAACCTTCTACAACTAAGCCCAACACCTGTTAAAGGAACACACAAAAAACCCCAGCTCCCTCCAAATGTAAAATTCACAATCTTCCCCATCCAATCACAATTACTAGACATGCAAAAAGCAAGATAATATGAACTCTTCTTAGGAGAAAAATCAATAGAAACAGACATAAAATTGATAGAAATAATAGAAATCGCAGAAAAATATACCAATATCTATTAAAAATATGATTAAGTGTTCAATAAAGTACAGAAAAAGCAAATATGATGAGGCAAGAAATGGAAAATATAAAGCTACCTGAATACAACATCTAAAGATGTAGAATACAATATCCAAAATAAAAAATATATACACTATAATTCATAGTAGATTAAATACAGCAAGAAGAAATATCAGTGAAAGTAAAGACAGCAATAAAAACTCTTTAAAATTGAGTACAGAGGGGAAAAAGGCTGGAGAAAAGAAATAAAAGTATCAGTGGTGTGTGGAGATAAGAACTAGCCGTCTGATGAACATAAAATTAGGGTCTCAGAAGGATGGGAAAAGAGAGAAGAAAAAAAGCAATTGAAGAAATAATGGCCAAAATGTTTCCAAATTTGATGAAATCTACAAACCACAGATTCAAGAATTTCAACAAAATCCTAGCAAAAGAAATATAAGGAAAATGACACCAAGGAACATCATAATCAAACAGCTTAAAACCAATGATACAGGGAAATCCTTGCAAGCAACCAAAAAAGAAAAAAAAAATACAACCAAACAACAGCAACACAAACACAGAGAGGAACTAAAATAAGAATATAAGAAGAATTCTTGCCAGAAACTATGTAATCCAGATTACAATTTTTTATATTTTTGTCAAAACAAAACATAAAGTTTTGACCAAAAATAACCCCTGACAATCTAGAATTTCATGCCCTGCTAAAATAGCTTTTAAAAGTGAACAAAAATAAATTTATTTCAAATAAACAAAAGCTGAGCTCTTTATCACCAGAAAATCTGCACCATAATAAATATTATAGGAAGTTAGTTCTTTAGGGAGAAGAAAAATGATACTTGATGGAAATTTGGATTTATTTCTAATAAAGCATTTGGAAATTAGACAACATTCTTCTAAATAACTCACAGGTCAAAGAAGAAGTCACAGGGAAATTACAAAATATTTGAACAACAACAAAAAGGAATTATATTAAATGCTTTTGGTTTCGGCTAAAGTAGTGCTTAGAAGGAAATTTATAGTATTCTATACTTATATGGGATAAGTAGACAGTTCCAAAACTCAATGAACTAGGCTTCCTTCTGAATTAACTAGAAAAGAAAGAGAAAATTAAAGTCAAGGTAATCAGGAAAAAAAAGATTAAAAAGAAAGGAATAAAATAGAAAATATAACAATAGAGAACAATCATTGAGACCAAAAGCTGATTCTGTAAGAAGATCCACAAAATTTATAATTTTCCTCAAGCCAGACTGATAAATAAGAGTTAAAAAAGATAAGATATGAAAAGATAAGTGAAGAAATAAAAAACGAAAAGATACAAGTTACTACCATTAGGAATAAGGGATTCCAGATTCCACATTCTACAAACATTAAGAGGATATAATGGAATGGCATGAATAATTTATATGAAGAAACTCAACCAATTCAATAAAATGGGCAAAGACCTTGAAGAAACAAACCTCACTTAAGAAGAAATAAATTATGGGGCACCTGGGTGGCTCAGTTGGGTAAGCTTCCAACTCTTGATTTCAGCGTAAATCATGATCTCATGGTTTGTGAGTTCAAGCCCCACATCAGGCTCCGCACTGACAAGGCAAAGTCTGCTTGTGATTCTCTCTCCCTTTGTCTCTACCCCACCCCTGCTTGCACATGCTCTCTCTCCCTTAAAATAAATAAACTAAAAAAGAAGAAGAAGAAGAAGAAGAAGAAGAAGAAGAAGAAGAAGAAGAAGAAGAAGAAGAAGAAGAAGAGGAAGAAGAAATAAGTTTTGGATAATCCTATATCTATTAATGAAATTAAATTTATATTTTAAAATTCTCTAAGAATAAAAAAAGAAAATTTAGGATAGAGAAACTTACAAAGCACTCTATCAGCTAGGTGATCAAAGTTAGTATCAATAGTGATAAGTTATGTTAATAGCAAATACCCTTAGTATAATGTAATAATAATGGTACTTTACCTCTGTGGTCTTCCTCCCCAAAACTCATCACCCCAGTCTAATCAGTAGAAAACACTAAAAAAAAAAAAAAAAAACCCCACCAACTGAGAGACACTCTACAAAATATCTAAGCAGTATTTCTCAAAACCATCAAGGCCACCAAAAATGAGGAAAGTCTAAAACTGTCACAGCCCAGAGGATCCTAAAGTGACATGATGATTAGAGCTAATGTGGTAACTTAGATGGGATTCTGGGACAAAAAACCAAAACAAACAAAAAACCCCAAAGCAAAAACCAGTATCAGCCAAGATTTGTGACAAAAGTACTGAATCAATGAAAGTATGAATGGAGCACAACGGAAGCTCTCTGTACTATCATCAGAGCTTCTCTGTAAGTCTACAACCTTCTTAAAATAGGAAGTGTATTTAAAAAAGGAAAAAAAAACCCTTCTCACAAAGAAAACTTCAGGCGTAGGAGGCTTGACTAGTGAATTCAATAAAATATTTAAAAGGAATAATACCAGGACAGCTGGTTGGGTGCTGTTGGTTGAAGATCCAACTCTTGATTTTGGCCCAGGTCATGCCTTCAGGGTCATGAGATGGAGTCCTGCATCAGGCTCTGCCTACACAGAGCCTGCCTAAGATTCTCTCTCTGGAGCACTTGGGTGGCTCAGTTGGTTAAGTGTCTGACTTCTGCTCAGGTCATGATTTCATGGTTTATGAATTCGAGTGCCATGTAAATTCTGTACTGACAGCTCAGAGCCTGAAGTCTGCTTCAAATTCTGTGTCTCCCTCTCTCTCTGCCCCTCACCGACTCGTGTTCTGTCTCCCTTTCAAAAATAAACATCAAAAAAAAAAAAAAAAGATTCTCTCTCTCCCTCTGCCTCTGCCTCTCCTTTCAACCCATGTGTGTGCTTTCTCTTTTTAAAATAAATAAACAAACAAACAAATAAAATAAAATAATACCAATTTTATACCAACTCTTCAAGAAAATAAGAAGAAAGAATATATTCCAACTTTTTTCTGTGAGACCAACGTTGTCCTGATATCAAGACCATACAAAGATATTATGAGGAAAGAAAATTACAGACTAAGATCCTTTGGGAACATAGAAAAAAATTTCTTAGGAAAAGTTTAGTAAATAAAGTCTAGTAACATAATCCAGAATACATCATTACCAAGTATAGCTTAAACCAGAAATGCAAGTTTGGTTCAACATGTGAAAAATCAATGTAATTCATCATGTTAACATTTAAAAAGAAGAGCCATATGATGATCACAACAGATGCAGAAAAAGTATTTGACAAAATTTAATATCCATTTATGATTTTAGAAAACTCAGCAAACTAGAAATGGAAGGGGAATTTCCCCAACCTGAAACAACATTGTACTTAGTGATGAAAGACAGATGCTTTACCCGGCAGATCCAGAGCAAGGCAAGAATGTCCGCCCTTGCTTTTTCCATTTCACTTTGTACTGGATGTGTTCACTGATTCAGTGAGTCTAGAAAACAAAGCCAAATGCATAGAATTCAAAAGCAAAAAAATAAAACTGGTTATATTCACAGATGTTGTGACATGACTGTTCATGTATAAAATACTAGTGAATTTACAAAAATGGTAGCCACACTATTAGGGGAGTTTAGCAATAGCAATATTCAAAAGTCGATTGTATTTCTATATACTAGCAATGAACAGTTACATTAAAAATATAATATCACTTGTAATGATGTCAAAAAATATTTAATGATATATTTCACAAAATAAGGGCAAGGTCTGCACATCGAAAACTACAAACTAGTGTTGAGAAAAATTAGAGAAGACCTAAACAAATGGGGTGGTATGTCACATTCGTGAATTGGAAGACTCAATATTTTTTAGTGTTGCTTTCCCCCAAATTGATTTATAAATTTAGAGAATTCCAATCAAAATCCCAGCAGTTCACTGGGTAAACATCGGTAAGCCATGTTGAAAATGTATAAATGCAAATGACCTAGAAAAGCCAAAATAGCATTGAAAAATAAGATCCAAGTTGGAACACTCATACTATCCGATTTTAAGATTTGCTATAAAGACACAATATTTGAAAAAGCATGGCATTTGCCTTTAGATAAGAAGATCAAAGGTACAGGACTTCTGTAAGAATGGCACAGTAAGCATCTCCAAAAATCCCCTCTTCCATGGCAATGAGACCACTGGAAAAAATTAGTCAAAGTTCAACTTTCCTGATCTCTGAAATTACCCAAAAGCTTGCACCAAACTGGGGAATCTTTACTCAAGAAAAACAGCTGAATATCAATAAGAACACTGAGTTTTGTGGTGTTTTAACTTGCCCTATTCCCATCCCCATGTCCCCAGCTTCGCAGTAGCTTTGAAAAGAAACAGTTCAGTCACATGAAAACCAGCAGCACGGTAGCCCCTAGAGGGGGCAGAGTACGGTTGGAACTCTTTGAAGCCCCTTTCCCAGAGAATTGTCATGATTTGACCTATTTGGTGGTTCTTTAAAAGAGAGACCACCCTCAAGATTTCTCTTTATTTGATCTGACTAGGAGCTTGCCAAATGTGAAAAGCCTTTTCTCAAGGGGTGTCTGTTAGAAACAGCCAGGGGTAATTGCTTAACTTTGCAGCTGTCTGAAGCAGTGGATTAGCATTTGGGGAAAACAAAAGGTTACCCAGAAGCGTAGATGTAAAAGATGTCTATCAGAAGCTTTGAAAAGCTCTGAGATATTCCTAGGTATTTAGAAGTTCACATGTAAGTGTAGGGCTATATGCATGCTCAGGCCTATGAGAATCCTCAGGAAAGACCTGACAAGGCTCTATGCTCTCACCTCTGGCTGTGTGACCTTGAGGCAAGCAATAAGTGAAGGCCAGAGCAGAAATGTATGAATGGCTGAGGGTTGAACGTATTCCTCAACATCTACACAGAGCCCCTGGGACACTTACTAGTTCTAAACATTTAAGGGAGTTTTTGATGAACTGACCACTAAGCTATTCATGCAGAGACTTCAGAGGCCACACATGACAAAAACTATAGACTCAACAGAATTCATTCAGAAAAGTCACTAAACAAATAGCAACAACAGCAGTAATAACTGTGGACCCGAGCAAGGGGTAGATTCTGACTTCCAGAATTGCCCCATTATATTAACAAAAAAAGAATGAGAAATGCAAAGAAACAACAAAGTATGGCACATGGACAGGAGGAAAAAATAGTAAAACTATCTCTAATGGATTACACATTGGACTTACTAGACAAGGTTTTAAGTCAGGTAGTTTGAATATGTCCAAAGAACTACAAGAAATCATGTCTAAAGAACTAAAGGAAAATATGAGAACAATGTCTCAACAAAAAGAATACTAATAAAAAGACCAAAATTATATATATATATATATACACATATATATCTAATATCTAATTATATATGTATATATGCACAAGGAGAAATTGGAAATTCTGCATCAAAGACTACAATGGCTGACACGAAGGAGGAGTTCAACAGCAAATTTGAGGTGGTGAAAGAACTAGCAAGCTTGAAAATAAGCCCAGTCTGAGTAAGAGAAAGAAAACTGAAGAAAATTAAACAAAGCCTCAGAGAACTGTGGGACACTATCAAACAATCAACATATGCATAAGGAGACTTCTAGAAAGAGAGGAGAAAATAAATAGCCAGAAAGAATATTTGAATAAGAGATAATGGCTTAATACTTTCCAAATCTGATGCAAAACATTAATCTGCATACTCAAGAACTCAATGAAGTCCAAGATAAACTCAAAGAGATCTACACCTAGACACATCATAATCACACTCTTGAAAGTTGAAGACAAAGAAAGAGCCATGAAAACAGGAAGAAACAAGCAATTTAATTGGACCTCAAGAAGATTAACAGTGGACTTCACATCAGAAACCATGGAGGCCAGAAGGCAGTGGGATGACAAAGTCAAAGTGCTGAAAGAAAAAGAATGTGAATTAAGAACCCTGTATCCAGCAAAACAATCATTCAAAACTGAAGGAGAACTTACGACATTTCCACATACACAAAAACTGAGAGAATTGATTTCTAGCCAACAAGCTCTACAAGAAATACTGATGGGAATATTTTAGCCTTAGTGAAGGATTTTAAATCCTTTTTAAATCCAGTAATTTGAATCCACATGAAAAAATAGAGCTCTTGTAGGAGTAACCACATGGGCAAATATAAATATAAAATAGGGGTACCTGGTGGCCCAGTTGGTTGACTCTTGATTTCAGCTCAGGTCATGATCCCAGGGTTGTGGAATTGAGCCCCATGTTGGGCTCCATGCTGTGTGGAGCCTGCTTAAGTTTCTTTCTCTTTCTCTCCATTTATCTCTCTCCTCTGCTCGTGCTCTCACTATATATAAAATTAAATAAATAAATTAAAAAAAATGAATTTTAGCCCATGTTCAACATTAATTCAAATTGGATAATTAATCAACTTAAGACCTAAAATTATAGGGGAGACTCCTAGAAAAAATAGGGAAAAAATTTTTACTTACGTTGAGGAAAAATTTCTTACATAGGACACAAGAATCATCAACAAGAAAGAATAAATATATTGGACATCATCAAAATTAAAGGTTTTGCTATTCATAATATGCTGATAAGGAAATGAAAAGCAAGTTATAGCCAGGCAAATGATATTTGTAAAACATATAAGTGATAAAGAATTTGAATCTGGAATATATAAAGAACTTCTACAAATCAATAAGAAGGCAACCTAATTAAAAAGCAGATGATATTTTGAATAGACACTTCACTAAATTAGATACATAAATAAGCCTATGAAAAGATGTTCAACATTATTTGTCATTAGGGAAATATAAATTGCTATCCCAATGATATTCTACCACATACCCAGTAGGACAGCTAGATCTAAAGAGATTGCCAATATCAAGCTTTGGGAAAGATGAATGGCAACTATGCCAAAATTTTCCATTTTTTTGGTGGAACTCTCACCCACTGCTGGTGGGAATGTAAAATGGTAATGCCACTTTGATGAACAGGTTAGTAATTTCTTATAAAGTTAAGTGTAAATCTACCTTATGCCTAGAAATCTTTTTTTTTTTAAACTGTTTGCAAAGAGAAATGAAAATATTTGTCCACATGGTCTCATATGTTCCTCAGCTTTATTCATAATAGTCCCAAACTGATAACAACCAAATGTCCATTGACAAATGAACGGATCAACACCTTATGATATATCAGAAATATATTATTTGGCATATTAGGGAATAGTATTCAGCAAGAAAAAAATGAGCAAACTGCTCAGATACACAATAACATGGATGTATCTGGACAGCATTAAACTAAGTGGAGAAAACCAGAAACAGAACAAAACATGCTGTATGGAATTTTTTTTAAAAGGCAGCACTGTAGGGACAGAAAGCCGTAGCAGATCAGTGTTTGCCAGGGGCCTGGACTGGAAACAGAGGATTGACTGAAAAGAACACAAGGGAATTTTTTGGTATAATGAGATTATTTCACAGCATAGCAGTTACACAACTATATATATTTGCCGGAAGTCATCAAAATGTGCACTTAAAATGGTTGAGTGCCTTTGGCTATAACATTACACCTCAATAAAACTGATTAAAAAACACATCCACAGAGCAAGTGACCTGACACTTGTTTCACTTTGCTTCCTATCACAGATCAGTACGCACAGACATTTGTTCTGTCCCCGCCTTTCTGCGGAGACTTCTCCAGGTTCATTACTGCCTCTGATGTCAGTCGCCAGCAGCTTTGTCTCTCTGCCACATGTCATGTTTTTGATCACTACCTTCTCGTCGATGTTTTCTCTGCTGGCTTTCATAACCGCCCCGGCTCCTGGGTTGTTCTCTCCTCTTGATCCATTTTGGTTTTCTTTCCATGCTTCTTCTCCATCTCACCTCAGAGGCTGGTCTTTGCTGTTTTCAGTTCTCTGCTCTCCTCAAAATGCTGGGCATGACTGATCTCATCCCCACATGGCCTCACTCACCACTTCCAAACATAACAACCCACACCAACCCAGTCTTGGCATCCAAAGTGTCTTAAATCATGTCAGGGGATATAAAGAAAGCTTTAAAGGAACTGAATTTAAGTTTGCTTTAATTAAACCCAGTATATACCCACAACTGGAAGAGAGATGTGACAAAAATGCAATGAACATTAGTGTTGAAACTCCAGGGAAAGTTTATCCTCATGGCCCTCAATCTAGGCGAAGTTTTAAGTACTGCCACACAGGTGAGACCTCCACCCTCCATTATATGATGGCGGAAGGTCCCCTCCCCCAAGTCCTTTTGCCCCCTTCCCCGTATGCACACTGTAAATCATCACGACAATTCTGTTCCTTCCTAGGCTGAGTCCTCAGCACACCTGCACCGCTAACTGTGCTCGCCCACTGGGACTGTTTTCCAGACAGGAGAACTCTTCTTTGCTGTTCATTCTCCTTTTGGTTCCAGGGAACTTTTTAAACCAGGAAACTAGCTCATAAAGCAATGTGCTTGCCACCCCGCCTGAGTCAGAGGGGCCCGTCGCCACGAATTTCAGAAAATAAACTCACAGTCCGCAGTAACATGGATTTCATGGTCTCAGTGGTGTTCACAAAACACCTCTCCTCAGCTTCGTAAGCCCAGACTTTAATAATTTAACATGTTTTCTGCCGTGACGCTAAGATTTTTCTGAAACGGAGAGAGCGTTGGCAGTAAGATGAAGCCACCTCTTCCCCCATTTTCATGGCCGCGGAACTAATGCCTCTTCTGTAACCTGGCACCATGACCATGTGGAGCATCTGCACACCAGTGCACTAGTTTCAGATGCCCGTCACCTCCCTGACTCACTGGGATGAAAGTCTGGTTCTCAGAGAGTTCAGCAAAGAAAAAAGATCTCAGTATATGCGTTTGGTCGAACTCATTTTAAGTCATTTCAAGTTCTGAATCTTTGCCCTAAAACCAAAAACAGATAGCATATAATAGTGTAAAACCAAGGACGCCTCCCTGGCTCAGCGGGTAGAGCTTGCGACTCTTGACCTTGGGCTTGTAAGTTCAAGCCCCATGTTGGCTGTTGAGATTACTTTAAAAAATAAAATCTTTAAAACATAAAAAAAAAAACAAAACAGAGCACCTAGTGACCTGCCACAGTGATGAGACAGCCATTTCAGAATCGGTTTCCTTCTTATGGGTTTATCATTATTATTAAAAAATTTCCCGGGTCTTCTGGGGCGACTCAGTCAGTTAAGTGACAGACTCTTGATTTCAGCTCAGGTCATGGTCTCACAGTCAGTGGGACTCAGCCCCACGTTGGGCTCTGCGCTCACAGCAAGGCGCCTGCTTGGGATTCTCCGTCTCCCCCTCTCTCTGCCTCTCCCCTACTCATGTATGTGCACGCATGAGCTCTCACTCTAAATAAAGAAATAAACTTAAAAAAATTTTCCTAAGTAATGCTATATATCCAAGGTTTTAAAAATATACAAAAAATACATGAACACCTCTTAAAATATAAAAAGTAATGTATGTTCCCTCTGAAATTTGGGGAAATAGAGAATATACAAAGAGGAAAGCTAAAATCACTCATAATTCCACTGTGAAGGATTACTATTAGCATCGTTTTATAGCTTTTCAGATTTTTATGGACATGTACAACTGATCTACAAGGATTTATGCGGTCATACTATACATACTGTTTTATAACCTTCTCTTTTAATAATTCACATTTAGTGCATTTAGTCTTCATATACTCCTCAAAAATAGTATTTTTAATGTCTATGAGAGCATTCCATCTTATGCCTTGTATCATTTGTACAACCAGCTCTTATATTTTTTAAAAAGTTTCAGCCATTTCTATTTGTTTAAAAATATCATGCCTTTGCATAGGGATCCTTAGTACACATGCATTTCCATAGGCTAATTACTGGAGGATATGCCTACAATTTTTGATGGGATAAGCTCAGGAGTCTGACATTCCCTTAAGGTCTAGAACATTCCAATTAAGAGCCCGGGCCTCTAATAAACTCTTTCAAATGTCTTCTTAAAGCTCAGCTGCAGTCCTGCCACTTGTAGAAGGCCTTCAAGGGCACGTACTGAATTAGCTATTTATTCTTTAACCTGGCATTCCAACACTCTTTTTCTAGTTATGTAGCAGGCTTTTTGCACACATTATCTCTAATCCTCTCAGTAGCCTGAGGCAGGTCGTGTTGTCATCGTTGTATGGTATGGAAATTGATATTGAAAGTAGTTCAATAACTCACCCAAGGTCATGTCTCTAATTGATAGATATTTGAATCCAGGTCCACAAAGCCTGTGTGTTTTTCCTCGGTGACTGTCACTAATGCTCCACCCAACCTCCACAGGAGAGGGGAACCTGTCACACTTGCGGAAGCCAGTCTTCCAGGATTTGAACCCTGGATTGACACCTAGCCTTGTGGCCTCACGTGAATTACTGTCTCCATATTTGTTTCCTCATCTCTAAGCTGTGGATAACAATAGTAGCCACCTCACAAGGTGTGATAAAGATTAAATTAGTGACTACATAAAGTGCATAGACCTGTGCCTGGTGCATTGGAATAGTAATTACTTTTATCATCATCACCATCATCATTGTTGTTCTTACTGTTTTGTTTTAAATATGTGAAAAATGTTTAATCTCACTGATAAGCTAGAGAAATGCAAATTGAGCAATATATGACTATTTTTTTCTTTACAGATTAACACAAGAGATCATTCAAACCACTGGAATACTCAGCGTTGGGGAGCGGCCAGCAGGACAGGCATAATTTATGTCTTCTGCTGAATGTGTAAGTAGGCACAAAGTTCTTAAAGGCATTTTTTTCAACGTATGTGGGAAGATTTTTTAAATTGTTATTTTAAAAATTCTTTTTTTATTCGAGTGTAGTTGACACACAATGTTACATTAGTCTCAGGTGCACAACAAAGTGATTTGACAAGTTTACAGGTTATGCCATTCTCAGCGCAAGTGTGGTTGCCATCTGTCATGTACTAGACTATTACAATATTATGGACGATATTCCTTACGCTGTGTCCTTCTTTCCCATGACTTATTCATTCCATAATGGGAAGCCTGTGTCTCCCTTTCCCCTTCCCCCATTTGTCCATCTCCCCTACTCCCTTCGTTGATGGCAACCGTCAGTTTGTTCTCTGTATTTACAGTCTGCTTCTGCTTTTTGTTTGTTTGTTTATTCATTTGTTTCATTCCACAGATGAGTGAAATTGTTTGGTATTTGTATTTCTCAGTCAGACCATGGTTGCCATGGGGGAAGGAGGTGGGGGATGGGCTAGATGGGGAAAGGGGAGTGGGAGAGACATACCGGCTTCCAGTCCTGGGAGCACTTGTGTTGTTTCCGAATCTTGGCTGTTGAAAATAATGCAGCAATAAACATAGGTGTGCATGTATCTTTTTGAATTACTGTTTTCATTCTCTTTGGGTAAATACCCACAATGGAATTCTTGGATCAAATGGCATTTCTATTTTTGATTTTTTGAGGAAACGCCATACTGTTTTCTACAGCGGTTGCACTAGGTTTGCATTCCCACCAGCATCTCTCCACAGCCTCACCAACACTTGTTATTTCTTGTCATTTTGATTTCAGCCATTCTAACAGGAGGACAGGGGACTTCACTGTGGTTTTGATTTGCATTGCCCTAATGACTAGTGATGCTGAGCATCTTTTCAGGTGTCTGTTGGCCGTCTGGATGTCTTCTTTGGAAAAATACCTATTCAAAAATAAAAATAAAAATAAATAATAAAAATTAAAATAAAAAAAAAGGAAAAATACCTATTCAGGTCCTCTGTCCTTTTTTAAGTTGGATCATTGTTTTTGGTGTTGAGCTGTATAGAGTCTTTATATACTTTGGGTATTAACCCCTTGTTGGATATATTATTTGCAAATACCTTTTCCCACTCAGTAGGTTGCCTCTGTGTTTTGCCAATGGTTTCCTTCATTGTACAAGACAGCGTTCTTACTATTGTGTTCCAGGAAAGCCAGCCTTGCTGCCCATTTCCCAAACGTCACTTGGTTACTCCATGTACGCCTTTGCTCCCACTACTTTCTGCTCCTGGTGTGCCTGTCCCATTGATTCTTAATACAAACATGATGGCTGATCTTTATTGATGAGACCGGTAGAAATGAATCTTCCTTCTCTTTACGAAGCCACTCTCTTTCTTACTGTGCACAATCTCTCCCTTTTTCTTTTACCACCTATCACTCTTTTACTCTTTTCATCCTGTCTGTATGGTTTTAGAGTTATGTCCAGACCTGCTCACTTTCTTACTACACGAAATGCTTGCTGAGGGCAGAGACGGTTCTGGGAACCATCACATACATAGTGTGGAGAACAATGTGAAACGGAGCCAGACAGTCCATGTTTAATTCCCAAGTTTGCCCTCTACTACCTTGTGCATTATTTAACTTCTTCATGCCTCAGGTTTTTTATCTGTAAAATGGACATGATAATAGGACCTACTTTGTGGGGTCTTCAGGAGGATCAAGTGCATAAATATGTGTAATATGCTTGGAATCAGGTCTGAAGCACAGCAAGTGCTCAATAAATGTTTCTTAATATAATTTTACAGTAAGCACTGAGTGTTAGTTAAGTGACTCATGGATCATGTTTGGTCACTAGACATTTGACTCTCTCTCATTACTTGTTACCACCAAGAATTATTTTCTAGGATTACTCTTGTTGGGAGTGGTGCTAATGGGATTGAGGGTAGGAGGGATAATTATTGAACTCTAATCTCTGGGTCAAAAAGGGAAGGTACAAGTAAATCTTGGAGAAAGAAAAAGAAGATAAACTTTAGCAGATGACTCTTTAAAATTTCTCCAAAAGTCAAACCGTTTCTTTTTTTTCTAATATTTATTTTTGAGAGAAGAGAGAGAGTGCAAGCAAAAGAGGGGCAGAGAGAGAGGGGAACAGAGGATCCCAAGTGGGCTCTGTTCTGACAGCCGAGAGCCTGGTGTGGTGCTCAAACTCATGAACTGTGAGATCGTGACCTGAGCCAAAATGGGATGCTTAACGAGCTGAGCCACCCAGGCACCCCAGTCAAACTGTTTCTGAGAGCACAGACCCCCACTGATGCCAACTGAGAAACCCCTCTTGCTGAGGGAATCTTGGGGCCACAGCAAGACTATTGTTTGGTTTGTAGTGCTAGGTATAAAAAGATGATCAAATACAAGCAGATATGAGAGAAGTTGCAGTTGTCCAGTACATTTTGCATTTTATGTCTCCCTAGAACCTTTTGCTCCCATCTGAAAGAGCAACAAGGCCACCACCCTCCTATGGCCTCATTGGTGTTCTGACCTCTCACTTTTGATCTCCAGCCCAATTTGAGCTCAGGTTCCAGCTTTCAGGATTTTACAACTTCCCCCTCTTGGCTGGGGAGTTATGTGGTATGTGTCTATGCTTTTAGTGGTTACACCAGGAGTTAACAACATATGTTCTTAATTTGTCATGAACTATGTTAATGTTAATGTTAATCTATACTGTTACCCTCCTTCTATGCCAAAATTATTGTATTATATTACACGGTACTAAAATCCACTTCCCTGGACTAGTGACAAGCCCTTCTGCCATTAAAGGGACTATGTCAAGGAAGAACAGGTTTCACTTTTCATGCCAACATCAATCAGCTAGTAAGAACCAGAGTTCTGAAGCAATCTTCAAGGTCAGAGGGGAAAACAAGCCCTGGAGAGTGTTAGGAGCCTGCAAGGAGTTGAATGGACATTAGAAATCAGAGATGAGACAAGAGAGTAATCAGAAATAAGGTCTTGTTAGAAAAATACAACCTACTAAGATCAAATCATGAAAATTGAAAATCTGAGCAGACCAATTATTGCAAAGAGATTGAATCAGTAATCAAAAGGATTCTCAACAAACAGAAGTCCGGGGCCAGATGGTTTCAGTGGTGATTTCTACCAAATATTTAGAGAAAAATTAATTCCAATCCTTCTCAAACTTTTCCAAAAAATAAAAGAAGAGAAAACACTTAGGAACTCATTTTTTAAGCCAGAATTACTCTGATACCAAAACCAGACAAGGATGCCATGAAAAGAATGAAAAGAAAATTACAGGCCAATATCCTTGAAAAGTATGGATGCAAAATCTGCAATAAAATATTAGCACCCCAAATTCTACAACATATTAAAAGATCCCCATGACCAAGTAAGATTTATTCCAAGAATGCAAGGATGGCTCAATATTTGCAACTCAATCATTGAAACACATTAATAAAATGAAAGACAAAAAGTATATATCTCAATAGATACAGAAAAAGCATTTGACAAAATTCATCAGGATACAAAATCAATATACAAAGATTAGTTGTGTTTCTATACACTAACAACAAACTATCAGAAAATACTTTTTTAAATCCCACTTACAGGGCGCCTGGATGGCTCATTCAGTTGAGCATCTGACTCTTGGTTTCAGCTCAGGTCATGATTCTAGGGTTGTGGGATTCAGCCCCACATCAGGCTCTGTATCGAGTGTGGTACCTGCTTAAGATCCTCTCTGTCCTTCTGCTCTTCTCCCCAGCCTGTGCACGCTCTCTTTACAATACCATTTAAAAAATTTTAAACAATAAAAATAAAAATCCCATTTATAATTGCATCCAAAAGAATAAAATCCCTAAGGTTAAATTTAGGTGAAAGATAGGTATGCTGAAAACAATAAGATGTTGATGAAAGAAATTGAAAAAGATACAAATAAATGAAAAAATATTCTGTGTTAATGAATTGGAAGGATTAATGTTGTTAAAATGTACTACTACACAAAACCATCTACAGAGTAAATGCAATCCTTATTAAAATTCCAATGGCATATTTCCCAGAAATAGAAGAAAAACAATTCTCAAATGTCTATGGAACAACAAAAGGCTCTGAAGAGCCAAAGAAACCTGGAGAGAGAAGAAGAAAATTGGAGGTTATCGGATTTCCTAATTTCAAACTATGTTACCAAGCTGTAGTAATGAAACGATATGCATGGCCATAGTTGAGAGTATAGAACCAAGCCCATACATATGTGGTCAATTAGTTTATGACAAAGGAGCCAAGAATATGTAATGGGAAAGGGCACTATCTTCAGTAAATGATGTTGGGAGAACTGGACAGCCACCCATAAAAGAATGAAACTCGACCCCTCACACCATCCACAAAAATCAACCCAAAATAGATTAAAGACTTGAACCTAACACCTAAAACCATAAAACTCCTAAAAGAAAACATAGAGGGTAAGCTCCTTGACACAGGTCTTAGTAATGATTTTTTCGAATTTTATAGTAAAAGCAAAGTTGACAAAAGAAAATATAAACAAATGGGACTTCACCAAACTAAGAAGCTTCTGGACAACAAAGGAAACCACCAGCAAAAGGAAAGAGTGATGATACAGAATGGGAGAGTATTTCTGCAAATCATCTCTCTGGTCAGGGGTTAATACTCCCAAAATGTAAGGAACTCCTATAACTCAATAGCAAAAAACCAATCTGATCAAAGAATGGGCAGAGGAACTGAATAGACAGCTTCCCAATGAAGACAAATAGATACATGAAAAGGTGCTCAACATTACAAATCGTTAGGAAAATGCAAACCAAACACCTCAGTGAGCTATCACCTCAGAGTTGTCAGAATGGCTGCCATTCAAAAGACAAGAATGTTGTCTTAGTTTTGGCCAGACTGCGGAGAAAGGGAGCCTTCGTGCATGGTTGGTGGGAATTCAAACTGGTGCAGCCACTATGGAAAATTGTATGGAAGTGTCTCCAAAGATTAAAAATAGAACTACCGTGTGATCGAGTAATTCCAGTTCTGGGTATGTATTTATTTATTTATTTTTAAATTTTATTTATTCAATTTGAGAGAGAGAGAGAGAGAGAGAGAGAGAGAGAGAGAGAAAGCAAGAGAGCTACTATGATTAGAGGAGGGAGAGAGAGAGAGAGAGAGAGAGAGAGAGAGAG
>NC_043701.1:104011031-104070954 GCF_006229205.1 Suricata suricatta | reverse complement strand
TCCTACACTGTTGGTGGGAATGTAAACTGGTGCAGCTGCTCTGGAAAACAGTGTGGAGGTTCCTCAAAAAACTATCCATAGAACTCTCTTATGACCCAGCAATAGCACTGCTAGGGATTTACCCAAGGGATACAGAAGTGCTGATGCATAGGGGCACATGTACCCCAGTGTTCATAGCAGCACTGTCAACAATAGCCAAATCATGGAAAGAGCCTAAATGTCCATCACCTGATGAAAGAATCAAGAAGATGTGGTATATATACACAATGGAGTACTACATGACAATGAGAAAGAATGAAGTCTGGTCATTTGTACGAAAGTAGATGGACCTTGAGGGTTTCATAAGTGAAATAAGTCAGGCGGAGAAGGACAGATACCATATGTTTGCACTCATAGGTCTAACAGGAGAACAGGAGAAACCTAATGGAGGGCCAGGGGGAGGGGAAGAGGGAAAGAGAGTTGGGGAGAGAGAGGGATGCAAAACTTGAGAGACTATTGAATGCTGAAAATGGACTGAGGGTTGAAGGGGAAGGGGGAGGGGGGGAAAGAGGCAGTGGTGATGGAGGAGGGCACTTGTGGGGAAGAGCACTGGGTGTTGTGTGGAAACCAATTTGACAATAAACTATTAAAAAAAAGACAAATTCATAAACACAGAGAATGGCCTGATGCAGAGGCAGAGGGCATATATAAGGTGAGCAAAAGGTACAAACTTCCAGTGTAAGATAACTAAGTCACAGATGTGGAATGCACAGCATAAGGAGCACAGTTAATGATACTCTGTCGTATATTTGAAAGTTGCTAAGAGAGTAGATCTCAAAAGTTCTCATCATCACAAGAAAAAATAATTCTAACACAAGGAAAAATAATTATACATAATTGTTAACTAAGCTTATTGTGGTCATTTCACAATATGGACAATCTACACATAGGACAAATCTTGTACACCTTGGATAACACAATGTTTTATGCCCATTACATCTCAATAAAACTAAAGGGAAAAATGATCCGGCTCATGAAAGACCTTAGCAGCCCAAAGACTTCCCTGGGGCTCATTTTATGGTTTTCTGGATTACTGGTGACTCCGTGCAATAGAAGAGCATGCGCTATCTAGGGAAAGAGGCTGTCAGAGGGGCACAATGAAATGGGGAGGCCTGTGAGTGATGTCATCAGGCTGGTTGCCATGACATCCGGCGAACTAACATGCAGAACAAGAGCTAAGAAACAGGAAAGTGATGGAAAATACCTGAGTGATAAAGAAGGCATTCACGGTGGGGTGGGTGGTGCTTTGCATCTATGAATGAAATGTGGGGCACTGCTTACCAGGATGGGGAGGGAGAGGGGCAGAGCCTAGAGGTGCCTGTTGGAGGGCTGGTTCTTGTAAGAGTTACCTCCAGATGGCAACTAAGTGGCCATTCTGGTGCAGACTGGAAGAAAGCCCTGGGCACCAGACCCCCCCCCCCCCCCCCCCCCCCCCCCCCCCCCCCCCCCCCCCCCCCCCCCCCCCCCCCCCCCCCCGCATACCTGGAATTTTTCACGCAGTTTTTTGAAGAAGGCACCGGCATCCAATCCCAGGACTTTGACCTACCTCATAGCCCGCCAAAAGACCTAACCAACCCCATCCAGCCAGGACCCCAAAACCGCCCTTATTTAGTAACTAGCCTTCCCAGAGCCAAACCTGGAACCTTAACCCTGTAAAATGCCCTGTTCCTTCCTATTGGGCCCGACTTCCCTGACTCTCCTCACCTGAGTCACCTCGCCCGGGACTGCAGACCCCAATGAAGGCTTTCTTTGCTCCTTAACTTGTCTCTTTCTTGCCTCTTGCCTTTGCCTCCATTCTCTGAAAATCTTACAGTTCTGTCTCTTCTATCGGTCAATATGCCCCAGGTTTCCTTAAAGTACTCCCGCGTGAGGTCGAGAGACAGCAGTGTTAGCTCATGCTAGGCATGAGCCTGTGACACTGGAAACCCGGGTTTCCAGACCCTACTAGGGAGCACCGGAGAGTTCCCAGGGAACCCGGCCTCCAGCCATGTGGTTTGTTCGCAGGAGAATCAGACGTCCAAGAACAGGGAAAAACTCCACTCTTTCCCTTCTCCCCAACTCAGAGTCTGGGGGGTGGGGGGGAAGCTGGCTTCGAAACTACAGGGAGCAGACCGTTAAGTGGAATACATGAAATCTAGAGAAGTAGGCTCTGTCCAGAGCCAGATCCCGCATGCTGAGACTTGCAAACATAAAGCTCCAGGAAGCCATCAGGTAAATACAAATTGAGAAAGCCAAGCCCTTCTTTAAATTGCTTTTGGAAGAGAAGTAACCACAAAATGACATTGTCCCCACCCCCCCACTGCCTCCTTAGGCATAAAATGAACACACTGAAGGAGATGCTTGACCTGAAAAAATATTAAACCTAATTGGTGTCTAGTTCTTAATCTTTTGAAGGTGCAAGCTGGGTACCACTGAGAATTGGTGTCTAACCGGACTCATATGCAAATCCAAGGTTTTTCTGGGCCTCTGCCCCACCCCCCACTGGGTACTCTCAAAGAAAACAAAGATTGCCACTAATACCGTGAGGGGTGAAGTGCTCCCACAGACATTTGCATTTAAATGTACCCGGATGCCTGGGTGGCTCAGTCATTTAAGCTTCTGAGTCCTCAGGTCAAGATCTCAGGGTTTGTGGTTCGAGCCCCACACTGGTCTTGGTGCTGCCAGCTTGAGATTCTCTGCCTCTCTCTTTCTCTTTCTCTTTCTCTCCTCCCCTCCCTCACTCACTCTCTGTCTCTCTCTCAAAACTAAATAAATCAACTTAAAAAATTAAAAATAAATAAATGTACCAAACCTTCAAGGGCCCGTAGGTGGCTCAGTGGGTTAAGCACCCCAACTTCAGCGCAGGTCATGATCTCATAGTTTGTGAGCTGGATGAACCTGCACAGACTCTGTGCTGACGGCTCAGAGCTTGGAGCCTGCTGTGGATTCTGTGTGTCCCTCTCTCTCTGCCCTCCCCACTCATACTCTCTCCCTCAAGAAATAAACATTACAATAATAATAAGTAAATGTACCAAACTTTCAAACTGAAGGACTTGTCTGAGGAAAAGACCTCTTTGGGGCACCCAGACTCTGGGGCTTCCCCTGGCTTCCCTGTGACCCAGGATGGTTCTAGAGAAAAATGATTGCCCCTGCCTTTTTTGAGCTGCTTGCCTGAAGCCAATATAAAGAACATTTTCGTGTTCTTTTATTCCTCCTGTCCTCTACCCAGCTGTCCTCAAGCCTGGTCATCCTAAGCATTCCTGCATCAGCCAATTTATTTCTGCATCCCATCTGACTAGTGTAAAAGTTAATCTAATTAAAAATTTAATCAGGTGCAGCAATCAACCCAATATGGAAATTCAGGATTTCTACCCTGTGTCTAATGTACAAATAAGGAAAAACTATATTAACCTGAATCATCAGTAGTTTCAAAGGGTCTAACATGCTGGAAACAAACCCTTGGAGAAGAGGGCAGGTGGAGTTAACTCGGGGGCTGGTCAAGAATGTGCTGTGATTACCTGTTTTAAAAAATAAAACCGACTGAATAAATGTGAAGTTCTGATTGTCTTTATTAATTGACTCATGAATCGGGCAGCCTCCCATCTGGCTAGCAGAGAGGAGCTTGTGGAGTTGTACAAAATAGAAGGTTTCTGTAGGAAAGAAGGATGGGCTGAGGAGCTATCAGCAAAAGAAAAGAACGGATTGTTTATCAGCAAAAGAAAAAAAAAGGCTTGTTTCAGCCAAGGTCACTTTGCCCTGGGGAGGGGCTCGGGGGTCTTATCATGGGGAGTACCTCATCTTTAGGGGGAGGGGATGAAGAGGGCTTTGGTGACCATCATTATGCTGGTCAGAAAATTCCTGACTGACCAGTTAGAATCACATGTCTGGGGGAAGTAGAAACTTGTCTTAAGTGACTCCATTTTTTTTAAATATTTTATTTATTTTTGATACAAAGAGAGACAGAGCATGACAGGGGGAGGGGCAGAGAGAGAAGGAGACACAGAACCGGAAGCAGGCTCCAGGCTCTGAGCTAGCTGTCAGCACAGAGTCTGATGCGGGGCTCGAACCCACAAACGTGAGATCTGACCTGAGCCGAAGTCAGAGGCTTAATCGACTGAGCCACCCAGGCACCCCAAGTGACTCCATTTTGAGTCTGTGGTTTTTCTTTTTGACACCTGGTTATTGGGTAATAATGAGGTGCCCACCTGTGAAACCAGAGCCCCAGGCCCAAGCAGACCAGGTAGACCAGGGAAAATAGGAGGGCAAGCAAGGACATTGAGAATGGGCTAGGTAGCGACCATCTGTTCCTAACAGGCTCCGGGTCCAGTGGGAGGGGGCGTGAATTTTGCCTCTGGAAAGTCTGTCTCAATCTCTACAACTCCCTGTTGGAGCCACAGTTTTTTCATCTGGCCAATGGAGCCCCAACTCCTACCCATCTTGTTGTTCTAGCGTGTGGTAAGCTCTAAGGCACTACAGCAATGTTAGATAGTTTTGATAAATGACACTGCTTACACAGTAAACAGGCATAGAAAGCAGTTGAATAAACCAATCAGCTACATGTATTGGAACCTCATGATAGCAGAGCCCAGGGAATGCAAGGGCACCCAAGGACATAATACCCAGCATATATCACCACATTGAAAAGAGGTCAACCAGTAAGTTTGAGGGATGGGTGTTGGATTAGTTCTGAAAAGTAGGTAAAGTCTGAGAAGCATAAGGATTTTAAATCTGAGGACAAGGAAGGCGCTCTTCTAGGCAGACAAAATCACAGTATTCATTCATTCACTCATTTAAAAAATTATTTGCTCAACAAATGTCTATTGTGTGTTTGATCTATATCAGGCAGAGGAGCAAATGCCTCAAGGCAAGAATGTGCAGTGCATACTTAAAGCTTCTGAGCTGAGCTCTGAAGGCACTAACAAGAAAGAGACAGAGACAGAGAGGCAGAGAGAGGAGGGGAGAGAGTGGAGGAGTGAACAGGCAGATTGTGGCCCCATCAAGGAGTCCGAATGAGTGTGTGGCTTTGATTCAGTAAGTGCGGAGCCGCTGCCCTTGAAGACAGACCCAAGGAGAATGAATAAAACTTGCCTTGTGTTGTGGTGGATGTTTGCCTCTCTAACAGCCGTATGTGGAGAGCAGATTAAGAGGCATGTGGACAGCAGAGTGCCCAGCTCAGGGGTGCTTCTTAGAGCTCCTGGAGGGAACTCAGGAGGAGTTCCAGAGCTGTGCCCATTCACACAGCCAGATTAGCAATCACGTGGCTAGTTCGAGCCTGACAAGATCTATGAGTCCCAGTTCCTTTTCATGGTGGAAGCCCCAGCTCTGTCTTCCCGAAGGCTTTGACTTCTTGAGGCTTCTTGAGATGGAGAAGATTCCAGGGAACAAAACACATGTGTTTGAGGAGAGGGCAACCCAAGGACAAAACCCAAGGCACTTTTGGATGTCCCCTGTCAGCCCAGATCAGCTGGTAAGAGGCCCAGGGAGTAGGCAGAGAGACTCAAGCAGGTTCACTTGCTGTGCATTCTCAGTTTGGAAACAAGAAGGGAACAGCTCGTCCTCTGTGTTACTTTATCCCCCACGTAGACTACTGGGTAGAAGCAAAAGAAAGGTGGTCACTGTTGGTTGAACTGGTGCAGTTGTAGAGATGGCTAGAGACTGGCGGGGGGTCGGGAGGTCTGGATGCTATTACTGCTCCCTTATTGGTGGGTGGACTTATGACCCTGGGAAGTTGCCTTGTCTTTCGGGTATCTGTTTACTCACTTTTAAACTGAAGGGGTGGGTATTAGAGCTATAGCCCTCATCTGAAAGCTGGGTGATAGATGGATGGGGAAATCAGCCTCTTAAAGGAAGGCAGGGCAGGTGTATGCAAATTAAACATCCCATTCACGGAATTGTAGTAACACTGGCCTCACCCTTCCCCACAACCCCCCATGTACAATTTCTAACTGCCCACCTGAGGTTGGCAATAAACAATGCTGCAGATGCTTGTGGGCTAGATGGGATGAGAGGGTGGAGGTCCCTGGGAACCTGTCACTTCACCTTGATGTCCCAAAATTTAATGTTGACTCTTTCAACTCCAAGACCATGTGGCATTTGTAAAGCAGCATCGGCCTTCCTGTCTCCAAAGAGGAAATCCACAAAGGAGTGACACTTTCTAGGAAACACCTGAATCTTCAGTCTTCAAGGATGCTGACATGCAAGCCATTAATCCCCAAATTTCAGGGCATTGCGACAAAGTTGTAATTAAAACAAAATTATGCTAATCTGTAGATTTCCCCTGGGAGTTACATGGCCCAAGCTTTTTGTGGAAATGAGTCGGAAGGGAGGTTTACAACTGTGGTCTCCTTTTGGGCTTTAATTCCAGGTTTCTCTTCCCACCCTCTCCATGAGGTGTGGTCCACTCTTGGTGGCCTTTCTCCACTTGTCCCCATGAGGTCCCTGCCCTCACTGGGCTCCTGAGCCAGGGTGCAGTGAGCACCTCGCCAGGTTCTGAGACTCCTGCCCTCCTGGTCACCATTGCATTCACACCTCCTGTCAGTGAGTATTTATTTCCACCCTCCATCACTTTCCTCAACTTCCCTTCGCCTTCTTCCTAGAACAACATTGCCTCTTACTCCCCAGAAGAAATGGAGCCCATCTGGAAGCAGCATTCTCTTGTTCTCATGCTCCCCAAGCCAGCCAGTCCACCTCCCTTGGCTCCAAGTCTGCACTCTGGACCCTCTCCTTGGGCCCACTCCACCTGGGAACCACCCAATTCTCCCTCCCTGCTGGCTCGTAAGCACCCCATCCATATGTAGCATGAAGCAGAAAGAGAGATAACATAAAGAGAATCAAACTCCCTGCTTAGCCATCAGGTGATCCTTAACCAGAGAACGGGCCTCTTTCGGTCCTCCCCATAGTCACTTTGGCAATCAGGAGCCCAGCTCAAGGGACGCTGCCCTCTGGCCCCTTCCTTGTTGGGCCCTTCCCTGGTTGTGACACCCTGCCCAGCCCTCTGGGTTTGCAGCTCCTCACTCTTGGCCTGGAGCTCCGGTGCTGGCTTCAAGGATGTCATCTAGTCTTCTGCTTGAATGGAGGAGGCTTCAGGGGCCCTGCGTCTTGAGGGTGGAAGGAGGGGACAGAGGAAAATGGCCCATTGTGGGCCAGCCCCCAGATGAAACAGCCACATGATGCACCGAACTTTCTTTCCATAGTATTCATGGTGGAATTTTGTGTCTCGAGACTGTCTTTCTTTTTTTTATCCTTTTCATTATCTTTGGTGGGCATGTGGACGAGACAAATACATGCCCAGTGTGTAGCAGAAGGAAGTAGGGGAAGAAAGTCCTGTCCCGTATGGAGCAATGCTCTCCAGTGTTGTTGAGAAATAGTCCTCCGATCTTGCTCTTGCCCAAAGGCTGCTCACTCACTTGCCTTCCTCCACCACCAGCACCTCCCACTTTGGAAAGTAGACACGTCAGCAGGCTGTCCATGGTCTCTTGATCACCCTCAGCTACTTGCCAGCCTGCAACACTTTGTCTTTCAACATTTCTCTAAAATGGCCCCACCTGGGGCGCCTGGGTGGCTCGTCAGCTAAGCCTCCGACTTTGGCTCAGGTCAGATCTCACATTCGTGGGTTCGAGCCCCACATCAGGCTCTGTGCTGACAGCTAGCTCAGAGCCTGGAGCCTGCTTCCGGTTCTGTGTCTCCTTCTCTCTCTGCCCCTCCCCCTGTCATGCTCTGTCTCTCTCTGTATCAAAAATAAATAAAAACATTAAAAAATAATAATAATAAAATGGCCCCACCCAAGTTTCCCAATACTCTCCAGAGGTTCACATCAATGCAGAGTTTTCAATGATTTTTATTGTTGTTTGGCTCTTCCAGAAAACAACCCCTCTTCCAGTGCCCAGGCCATAGAGATCCTTGTTTCCTTCCACCTATAAGCTGATCCTTCCCAGAACTCTGTGTCTTAGATGCAAATATTTCTTGTCTGTTCTCATGACTCTAACCTGCCATCTCTTCGCTTACAATTTTCAAACCCCAATGTGTGACTTGGAACCTCCCCATGGAACTCCAGGCCTCAAAATCTCAATACCTATTAAATCGCCTATCACACGTCCCTCAGGCATTTCAAGCTTGATCTGTCCCAAATCGAACCTGTTGCCCTCTTTTCCAAGTATTCTACTAATGTTTCTTCTCTTTGACAAATGCTACTAGCATTCACAATGTCACCCAGAGTCACTTCCCATTTGTCTGGTCCCTTCTCTTCCTTCACGCCACACCTGCACTCTGTGGGGCCTTCTCATTCTCCTGTAATGGATGACACTAATTACTCTCCTCTAGACACTCTCCATGGTGTTACCAAGAAAATCTTTTTAAAACCACTCCCGGGATTTAGACCTGTCTGTGGCTCTCTATTGACTTATGTCAATACAAACTCCAACTCTTCTGTCAAGGCCAAGAGGCTGCTTGTGATCTGAACAAGATGAAAAACCAGAAGACTCAATGATACATACACTAAATAGTCACCCTCTGATCTAAGCTGTCTGGGAACAAAATCAAGTCTAAGAAACTTGGTTTTGTATTTTATTTTTAAAATTATTTCTTAAATATAATTATTGTCATATTGGTTTCCATACAACACCCAATGCTCTTCCCAACTTGTATTTTAAATAAAGGAGACTAGTAGAGATATGAAGATTCATAAAAACCAGAGGATCAACCTGGGCTGGTAGGAATGCCAGAGTAACCAGGACGCAAGCAGGACAGAGCGTTAGCTACTTAGACACATTCTTGTCTTCCTCCCAAATGTCTGTCCAATAGCTTCTTGTAGTGTGGTTACCATCCTCCCTTACAGTTGCTCCTTTGAATTCAACTGTTGCTTTTTTTTTTTTTCCTGGAATGTCTTCTGTTGCCTTCTAATTGTGTAATACAGCTTTCCCATAACACATGTCTAATAAGTATGTTACGTACTCTTTGAATAAATGGATGAATGTGTCTTCTAGACCAGGGATATCATAGTAACTCACTTGTACCCAACAATAATTTAGGCTGGATAAATTTACCCTAAAAATCAGGGATCAAGTGATAGGACAAAGATCATAGAACTTTCATGGGGAGGAAAGGGGAGGAGTGGTTTCAAGGAAAGAGGAGGAAGATTCATAACAGGGTGTGATTCCGAGGAGCAGGTTGGGTCACGCCCAATGAAGGGGTTCTGGAAAGCACAAAGTCACAAGGTGACTGGGGGTGGTGTGTGGTACAGTTGATGAGGAAATATAAAAAAACGGGCATCAGGCCCTCCCTGGTCCCACCTCCCCCTGGCCCTTGCCAGTGCACCAGGGAGAGGTCCTCAAGACCTTCTCTTTCTGCTCCAGCTACATTGGCCTTGATAGTTTCTGGAGTCTACCAAATTCTTTGATCTTAGTGCTCCTGGAATCAGGAGTGCCTTCTCCCTTTGTTTTCAAATACAGGTTTTATCATCATTCAAATATCATGAGGCCAGCAGATCATGAGATAATGCCATTGAAAAGAGAGTTTCTTAGAGTTTCTTATTGCCATGGACTGAATGTTTATGTCCTTCCCTCTCCCTCATTCCTATATTGAAAACCTAATGCCCAGTGTAAAGGTATTTGGAGCTGGGGCCTCTGGGATTCAGAGCCCTCATGAAGGACACCAGTGTCCCTATAGAAGAGGCCCAGAGAGTGTTACCAGTGGGAGATTCCGTGTTGTGTGAATGGAGGTCTCTGTTCTTGGATTTCCCAATGGATGAGAAGATTTATGTGAAGATCCATGCTTGAAAAGAGGCAGCCAGAAGGAAAGTAGTGAGCACAAAGCACTTTATTAAAGACAGCACACTCTCGAGATGGGAAAAGAGGCTGGCCCAGAGGTGGCAATCGCTCTGAGGCTACAGGGTTCTTACATTTTTTGGGCTCTAGACAGGGTGGTCTCTAATGTAGGCTGCTTCCAATCATTTGGGGGACTCCTCCCACAGGTCAGGAGGGGAAGTTTTGACCATACAAGGTTTGTTCCAAACTGTCACGGCAGCCTTCCCCCATGGTGGGGGCCCCCAAACTGCAATGCAAGTGATTTGTAATGAGTTCTAGGGGTTACCCTGAGACAGGGGTGAAAGAGGAGAGAGCCTGTCCTGCACCTGTGACTCTTGATCTCTTAGCCCCTGGGGTCTTAGAAGCCACAAAGTCAGGATGTTGTGCCCTTAGGCTTCTAATGCGTGGCTTATTTATCACTGCACTTGCCTCCAGCTCAATGCCTACTCTAACAAGAGTTCCTTTGCCTCTTCTGCTTTGCGAGGACACAGTGAGAAGATGGCTGTCAATGCACCTCACCAGACATTGAATCTGCTGGCACCATGACATTGGACTTCCAGCCTCCAGAGCTATGAGGAACAAATGCTTATTTTTTTATGAACCACCCTGGAATTTTGTTCCATTGGCCTCAAGAAAGATATGCAAAGACTTATACTCACGACTTTCAAGAGGAGGAGGATGCCACCCTATGCGGGGCCAGTTAGGAGGAGGGGCACTAAGGCCAGTCAGGAGGTGGACAGAGGAGGGAGAAATGTGGGAAAGAACAGCTCGAGGAAGCAGGCTCGGGATTGGCTATTTTGAGGGCTCTGGTTCCGTTAATTGTCTGGTACCTCAGGTGGGATGATTAGGGCAAGAGGAGAGTGGCCCAGCGTGTGACAGAGGAATGCCAAGCAACATCAAGAAAAGTCAATCCACATGTTGACTCATCAGATTGAATCTACAGAACACCAGCCATAAAGATCTTAAAAACAACCACAGAAAAAGAGACGGTAGGCAAAGTAAATACTGTTAGAGCGACAGTACAATTCTCAACAGCAGCAACAGAATATAGACTGCATTGGAATTTCATTGTAAAGTCCTCAGAGGAAATAACTGATAGCCTAGATGTCTATGTCAATATAAACATTATTTAAGTCAAGGGAAAATGAAGTTATTTTCATACAAACAAGGGTTAAAATAATTTCCCGCGAAGAGAAGCTCATGCAAAGAATGACTGTGTGTTTCAGGAGTGAGGTAACTAAACCCGGAAGGAGTAGGTTGCAGGCAGGATGAAGGTGAAGTAGGAGATTCGTAAACAGAGGAGTAAATCTATATAAACATTTGATGTAAAATAGATAGACCTTGAGCAACATTCTCAACGTACTTTCCTTCAACAAATATTTATTGAGCATATAAAATGTGCCGGCCATTGTTTTAGATGTTGGTAAGATAAAGGTGAATAAAACAGACCAAAATGCCTGCCCTTATGTGGGTTATAAATAAATAAGTAAAACATTTAGCATGCTGCAGGAGGACATGTGTGAAGGAAAAAAATTAAGCAGGGGAAGAGATGAGGAGTGTTGGAAAGAAGGGCAGGGAGAAATAAAACTTCATCCTCATGGTTGGAGGCTAGTCAAAGAAACAGATAAGTGTGCACACTTGGCTGTGGGTAAATAACTGGAGCTTGGGCGTGTTAAACACACACAACCAAAAAAACCAACCCACAGGCCCAAAAGGGTGTCACTCGGGTCAAGTCAACAAGGCTGGATCTTAACCTCATTGCAGTTTCAAACTCCCCCAGAAATTTAAGTTTTAACTGGCCAGTCAGGAATTTCCTGATCAGCACCAATGAGGTAATCTGTTGGTGGGCCCTCTCTGTTCACCAGAGGAAGATAAGGTGGTCCACTTGACAAGACCGCTTCTCCATCTCCCTAAGGGAAGGTGAACTTGCCTGAAAACAATCCTTTCTTTTCTTTTGCTGCTAATTCCTTGCTCACCCTCCTTCCTATCAAAATCTTCTACTTTGTACAACTCCTGGGAGCAGCCCTCTACTTGCTAGATGGGATGCTGCCCAATTCCTGGATAATTTAGGAAAGTCACCTAGATCTTCGAATTTACTTGGTTGAATTTTGTTATTTTAACAAGCATAAGAAACTTGGGATCTCTCTCTGCCTTCACCATCGTGGAGGTGCCTTTTTCCCCACCTCAACTAAAATGACTTAAAAAAAATAGGAAGAAAGGGACATTATGAGTGGCCATCCCTGACCTCTGAAAGGGACACTCTGTGAAGATTAGTGCAAAGTCATGGGCAGTGAGGGAACTCACCATTGTTCAGAGTGGCGGCGGAGGACTGTGGGTAGCCAACTCTGTACTTCCCAGCTATAGAGAAAAAGTAACATTACTCAACTAGGGGGTGGGGGGTCTGGACCTGGGAGGATCCTGGTAAGTTGGAGTGTTATTAGAATTTAGCATTTGGAAGGGTTTGAGAAGAAGTGTGCTTAAATCAAACCCTTTTTGAGGGAAAATAAGAAACAGATTTTGTGGGTTGTGGCCAGTCGTAAATTTGTTTTAGTGCCAGAGTTTTTAAAAAGTGGATTTTACAACCTATAAATCAGTTTTATTTATGAACTTCAACTTGATCTATTTTCTAATGGTTCCTTTGCATAAAATAGGCTGAGACAGCCTAGTGTTACTTGGACTGTGAAGCAGCACAGCTATGAAATATCAGAGACCTCCACCTCATAAAACTCGAATTTGTCTAATTTAGAAACGATATTGATGAACAGTTTCCAGGATGGGGGTTCCTCTCCTCTGACTTCCTGGCCACTTCTGGGAACTGCTGTCCTTGTCCTGATCCTGCTGTGTTGAGCCAGTGGGGGAGCACCACCCATGCTCCATGAGGATGTAAGAGCCAGAGCAGTGAGGGGGGACACTGCTGGCCTGCTCACATGGCCCCTTGGAACTGATGTGCATCTACCCCATGGGTGAAATTGTTAGAAGCTAGGTCTCACAACAGTGAGACCATAACCTGCACCAAAAGCAAGTGTCTGATGCATAACCAACTGAGCCACCCAGGCTCCTGGCCCCTAGGAGCTCATTATATTTTATTTGCATTGAGGATACAGCTCCCCACCCCCATCTTATGAAGAAAGGTTGCCATGATGGTTGGGTCCCAACCTTGAGGTGTCAGAAACTCCCCCTCCCAACCTATGGGAGGACTTTCCCAAATGATTGGAAGCAGCCTCCATTAGAGACCACCCCACGATAGGTCAAAGCTTCTCCCGGCCTAGAGGCCCAAAAATATCTAATCCCAGAAAAACCTAAGGGCGAGTTCCACCTGGAGGAACCAGCTTGGTCTCCCATCTTGAGAGTATACTTTTGTTCTAATCAACTGCTTTCTGCCTGCCACGTTCCTTCTGGTCGTCTTTATTCGAGCACGGATCCCCACATAAATCTTCTCTCAGGGAATCCAAGAACCTAGACCTCCATTCACACGATGCAGACTCTCTCATTGCTGAAAAAATGGACTTTAGTAAACGCTGTGCTGGCAGTTAACTTTCATCCAAGTAGGGTCTCCATGGGAAAATGAATTCTGCTTTACAAACAGCTGAATTTAATCAAGTTTTGCAATTCACACTCATGGAAGGGATGCAAAACCTGATGACAATGCTATAAGAACAAGAAGAAAGGTTCCTCAGTTCACTGTAGGAAACATGCTTTGCTCCCAAGCCCCAGAATACCTGGTCTCATCTTGGAGAGCTGAACTTGGCTCTGAGTAGGGGGTGGGAAGAAGCTCATGTCAATCAAGCTAAGGAGAATGAGTCAGCCTTCCACTACCTAACAGGCGGGCAAGCTACCGGTGCCTTAAGGAAATGAGCTAATCAAACACAAAAAGTGCTCCACACCCTATTTCTACCCTAGGCAGTTAATCGCTTATTTCCTCTTTGGGAGGGAGTGGGCATGGGGCTGGCAGGGATCAGCACCTGAGCGGCCTGGCCAGGGGTGCAGAACTGGGGCGCCTGCTGCCTCTCCTGGTCTTGGGCAATGCTCTCCTAGAGGGGTTCTGGTTGACTGTGATTCAGGGTCAGCTATGCTGAGTCTCTGCTCTCGTGTCCTCTGAGCCCTTGTGAGAACACACCCGGGAAGGGCCACCACTGATGGAACCAGGGACCTGAAACCTGAAGTCTCTTACCTCTGGTTTAAGGAGATGGGAACCTGCCTTACATAAACAGCAACCTGAGCAAAGTAAATTCTGCTGTCTTCCTGCCAGATGCCAAGTAATCTGATAGTCAGAGTCACATGAGGAGCTTAAAAAAAAGGAGCCTGCAGGTATTTGGATCCCACCCTGGACAAACTGGATCTGGATTTCTGGGGTGGAGTCCAGGAATGTGTATTCTATCAAACTTCCCAGGTAATTCAGATTATAAACCAGGTTTGGGAAACTCTAACAGAATGAATCCAAATAGAATTCTCACACTGGTGATTCAATCATTGAAAACCTAGGGACATACAACTCTTTTAAATCAATAAGAAAACTATGAGCAATACCATGGAAGTAAAAATGAAGGCAGTTCTGCTTTAAAAAAAACACAAACTGTTGATAGTTCTGTGGAAAGATGTTCGTCCTTACTACCAAAGAGCTGAAGCCACCAGAGGTAATGGTTTTCACCCAATAAATTGCTGACAATGCAAACACTAGATAATTCTTAGCAGGGCAGGGTATGAGCAAACCCATATTTTTGCAACCTGTTAGTGGGAATGTGAATTGATATAATGTGTTTGCAGAGCCATTTAGGTATTTCTGCCAAAATTATAAATCAATGTTAAAATTTTAAATAAACATGGCTTTCGGGGAGCCTGGGTGGTTCAGTTGGTTGAGTGTCTGACTATAGTTCAGGTCACAATCTTGTGGTTGATGAGTTTGAGCCCCGCATTGGGCTCTGTATCTGGAGCCTGCTTCGGATTCTGTGTCTCCCTCTCTCTCTGCCCCTCCCTGGATCATGCTCTGTCTCTCTTTGTCTCAAAAATAAATAAACATTAAATAAACACGGCTTTCATGAGGCAGTTTCAAAGATCTTACTGTACAGGTATATTTGAAGAAGCCAGCAAAACATATAAGAATGGTCCTTGCAGCCTTGTTTATAAAAGGAAATTCTGGCAACAACCTAAACGTCCATTAGTAGAAGATGGTCCGCGCATTAAGGTAGAGCCACGTGATGGATTCCTGGTCAACTGTAGAAGAATGAGCTAGATCTCTGTGTGTTGATAAAAGAACAATCTCTGGGAGAGGCTATTTCATGAAAAATGTATGTTTGGAATTCATTTTGGGGGAAACAAAAATGGGTGGAAATGGGTGTTTGTGTTTATACGTGCACAGACTGTGGAGACGGGAACATGAGAAACTGTAAAATGAAGTTACTTCTGGAGACTGGGAATCAAGGTTTGGGTCAGAGAGGTGCTTTTATTTACTTTTCCTTTGACAACTTTATAAATCATTTGAATTTTACCATGAGCATATGTTACTTTTGTAAAAACAAAATACGGCAAATAAACAGAAATAAAGAAGCGAAGGAGTGCCTGGATGGCTCAGTTGGTTAAGAGTTTGACCAGCTCAGGTCATGATCTCATAGTTCATGGGTTCGAGCCCTGCATTGGGCTCTGTGCTGACAGCTCAGAGTCTGGAGCTGCTTCGGATTCTGTGTCTCCTTCTCTCTCTGCTCCTCCCCCACTCATGCTTGCTCCCTCTCAAAAATAAATAAACTTTAAAAAATAAACATTGTGTAAACTTATAGTAATCTGGATATCGAAGTTCAGTCTTTCCTTGAAGTAAAATTAAAAATGCATCATGGAGTTGTTCCCATGGGAACTGGATGGCCAAAGGAAGATTTGAGGATTGAGAACCAAAAACTAGTTAAGGTGCTTAATTATTCTAATGAACAGTATCACAAGATCCAAATAGGTATGGAAGAGGGAGGGGGGAAAAAACTATAGTTAAATTAATAAAAAAAAAACATACATATAACCAGCCATGCCAGGGATTTGGGGATGACTACAATGCATCTTCCCTTCTTAATGGTGTGGCATTGCATTTGGGATATTAACGTTTGTTGGTCTAATACTCTGTACGTCATTTGTAATAGCTGTTGCATACACCAGAGAAATAAGACATCCAAGAAAAGTCTGCCCAGATGTTCCAAGCACCCTCCCATTATATCAGGCCTCTGAATGACCTCTGAACCCACCCCAACTGCCCTTCCCCTGTCACCGCCCCCCTTCAGCAGGAAGCAGTTAAGATCGGTTGTCACCCCAGCTCCTAATGGCCGTTGGGAGTCAGGTGTTCAGAAGGGGGAATATGATATGAGAAGAAAGGATAAAACAGGCAGAGAGGGAAAGGGTAGGACCTGAGGTCCCTGGGTGGGGACAAGACGGATTTTGGAACAATGCTGGTAGTGTCTGACCACAGCCAACCCCGTCAGGCTCAAAGTTCCTCTTAAGAACGGAACAGACCCCAACTACTCCCCCTCAGGTTCTCCACAGGAATTTGACAAAAACCTGAGTCTCACCCTTCACACATTGGAAAGGAGCCAATCAGGAATGGACAACCCAGCCCCTAGAGCTACCAAGCCAATGAGGGTACCAATTGACCAGAACCTTCTAAAACAAGGACTCTTGCCTATAGTCCTCAGGCATTCACTTTCGAATGTCCCATCTCTGCAAAGAGAGCTTTCATACATCCTTCCTTTCTAATTTCATACTCTAATAAACTCTTGCCTGCTAAAAAAAAAAAGGAAGCAAAGACTGACACATGCACACGCAGCCTCTGTGGCCATGGGTGGCCTCATTTTCCAGTCTTGTTTCTGTAGCAGATACACCTGGAGAGCCCACCACAGCTTCTGGCCCACCCCCAATTTTTGCTGCCATGAGTTTAGACTTACTTCCAGCAATTAGCGCTGGCCACAGGACTGTGTCCTTCCCCTTTCTACCCCAGGACCTTGACTGCTGCCCAGAGTCTGACACCTAAGAGGACCTGGCAGCATTCTTCTCCAAGGGCCTTGAGGGCACACCCTTCTTCCCCCTTCCCTCTCTCTGCTCCCTCACTTCTGCTCTGGGGTCAATGCCCAAAGAACCCGCTCACCCACATACTGGGCTCGGGATCTGCCTTGAAGGGAGCCCTGAGGAAGTCGCTCCCACAAGAACCTCGGGTTCTCAGAAGCCACTGTTCCCTCCGGCTGCGCGGAGGTGCAGGGTAGTCAAATTAACAATGACCATGATTCAGCGACACGGCGGGCCCTCGGCTGTGCAGACAGCTCTGTATCATCAGCCCAGGGGTGTGAAATGGAAATTATTTGGATCCCCATTCTATTGAGTAAACGGGGTTACTGAGGTTACTGGGTCCGAGTCTCAGAGAGCTGGGGGGACAGGCCAGTGCAACCCAGCTTTAGATGGGACAGCTCATGCTTCCAGGGCCCTTGCTTGCAGAGTATGGTGTTTGCAGGCCCCATCCTGCAAGGTCCCTGGTCAATGGAAGTAAGAGGCTGATTGCAAATCTCAACTGGACAGGGGCACCAGCATGGCTCAGTAGATTGAGTGTCCGACTTCAGCTCAGGTCATGATCTCACGGTTCATGGGTTCGAACCCCATGTCCGGGTCTGTGCTGACAGCTCAGAGCCTGGAGCCTGCTTCGGACTTTGTGACTCCCTCTCTCTCTGCCCCTCCTCTGCTCTCTCTCTCTCTCTCTCTGTTTCTTGCTCTCTCAAAAATAAATAAAGCCATTTAAAAACAAACAAATCTAAACAAAACCAGACCAAGAGATTATGATGTAAGAGTCAAGCTGTGTGGGAACTGAGTGGTAAAGATGTAGAAATCATGTCCTTTTGGGATGGAGGACTTCCTTCAGGTAGGATTTGGGGAATCATTCCTTTATGGCACAGCCTGGGTGTGGCATACAAATTGGAGGAGGGGGCACAGTTGACCGCCTGACTGTGGGAGGCATATGTGACTCCCTCAGGGAAAAGCTGGTGCCGGAGGAAGGAGCCCTCCCTTGAGGAGCGTTCTGAAGTTCCACCAAAGCCCTTGTGGGTGAGGACTCCGGATCACCTGTCATCTAAATGAGAGTATTCTGGAAAAAAAAAAAAAAAAAACAACCATTGTGTTTATAGGTGAATGCAGCTTTCGAGATGAATCCCTAGCCCTTCCCTTCCAGCCCAGATCCCTTCCGAATTCCTTCCCCACCCCATCGCCATGGATAATGTGGAGCTCCCTTTGGCAAAGGTGGGGAAGGGAGCTCAGTGAACTGGTCTTATCCTGTTTAGAAACTTCCACCAAGGCCAGGTGGCCAGCGCTCCGGGGCCAGGGCCCAGCGGGGGGGGGGGGGGTGGCTCTGTGGGGGCCGTGACATGGTGACAGGCACCACAGACACCTGGTCGTGACTGCCCTTGGCGGCGGCCCGTGCAGGCCTCACGCGCTTCCACCGTTCTCTACAGCTCAGCCCTCTCTGGGAGTCTCGGAGGACAGACTGCTGCCAGACACAATAAGTCCCTTGTCCTGAACCACAGGGTGTCCTTCCAAACTCGCATGGATGAGGGGTCTGACAAGGGTGCCAAGCAGGAAGGCAATTCAGAAGGACAAAGGAAAACAATTTTATTAGCAGAGAGTGCCAAGAACAGAATATCTGTTCTTTTACGCGGACCAAAGCCCCGAGTGTTCTTTGAGTAATATTTAATCAAAGGAGTGTTTTAGGTGGTAGAGAAGGAAACATCTGAACCCGGGGTTGACTAAAATTCCCTCCCAGGACAATATCCTGGACATGAGGAGCATTTATTCCCAGGGGGTTCCTGTCTTTATGATCTTCAGAGAAAGGAAGAAGAAGAACCGCTGGCCCAGCCAGGCCCGCAGTCTGGGATCTGGGAACTCGGGCTTTGTGACAAGGTTTGGAAAGAGGGAGGGGAGGGATGTTATGGGTTGAAGTGCGTCACCCCAGATTCGCATGTTGAAGGCACAGCCCCCAGCCTCTCCGAGTGCGACCTTAACTGAAGATAGAGTCAATGCAGATGGACTTCGTTAGGTTGAGGTCAACCTGGGGGAGGGTGGGCCAGGATGACCGGTGTCCTTATAAAAAGGGGAGATTTGGACACAGACACACACACACACACAGAGAACGCCATGTGAAGATGGAAGCAGGGGTGGGGTGATGCTTCCACAAGCCCATGGGCACCCAAAATTGCCAGCCAGTCCCTGGCAAGAGGCTGGTAGAGGGACCTGGGAGGTAGCCCTTGGAGAAACCAGCCTTGTTTACACCTTGGCCTTGGACTTCTATCCCCCAGAACTGGGAGACAGTGAACTTCTGCTGTTTGAGTCACCCAGGCTGTGGTACATTTTTCCCCGCAGCGTGAGCAGACTAATTCAAGGGTAGGGGCCACAGTGGGGACAGTGGGAGGACAGAGGCCGCACCAAGGATGCTGCCCAGGGGGGCTGGCAACCAATGAGAATGAGCAGTCCTGAGGGCCAGGCCGGCCTCTCCAAGGGAGTGGAACCTTCACCTACCCGCACATGTGCTCCTGATAGACAAGAAAGCTAGGTTCCTGCAACCTCCCGCCAGCCATCTGCTCACACCGTGAAGGAGGAAGTAAAGATGATTCATATTGTTATCTGAGGCCGGATGGAAACAAACACACTCTGGGTGAGAACCAGCCACTGGGAAGAAATAGGAATGCCCGTCATGCCTTGCCCACTTCTGGCAAAACTCCGCACTTTATCTGCCTCCAACCTGCCTTCTTTTAGGACGTGCTGATGGATCTTGGTCTCATGCCATGTAGAAAATCCCTTGTGATAATTCATTCTTCTTCCCAAGAGTCTCCCTGAAAGAAGTTTCATTATCTCGAGTTGCAGTTTCACGGAGGAGTAAGGAGGAAAACCCTAGAACACTGGATATGACTATCTGCAGGACACATCTGGGAGGAGCAGAAATGATTTTAGTCTGAGAACGAAGCGCATTGGAGGGCCCTGGGAACGGCCTCCTGGGTGGTGGGCACGGGGAGGGGCTTGCTGGGCCGGGCTGCAGAATGGTCCACTGCCATTTCTGGGGCCCCATGACATTGGTCTCTCCCTCCCCGGCCTGTGGTTTGACCTTGTGCCACATGTCATGAACCGGTGGCCCCAGGTTGGCTGTCTGATGGGTCAACAGAGAACTGTCCTAATTCAGTGGTGCCCATCTAAACTTGTCTGCCTCCTTGGCCATCTCCCCAACACACCCCTCCCCCCCACACGAATTCCTTCTCTTTCCTTCCTTACTCAGTTAACAGCACAGACATCCTCCTGGTCACCCAGTCTCAAAACTGTAACACGATCTTGTAATCGTGCTTCACCTGAATCTGCCCAGTGCAAGCCATAGGCAATCCCTGGTTGTCTAACTCCCGGGGTCTCCATGCCTTTCCCATTCCGTTCTGCTTTTCCAGAGTTAAGGTCTTCACCGTGTCTCCCTTAGTCAATGCAGTGGCCTCCAGATTTCACTGATGCCTACCCTTAATCTCCCCAACCCTGATCCATCTGTCCTGGACCCCAGAGTCATCTTCAGGAAGTATGGCTGCCCAGCCCAGATCTGTTCCTTCAATGGCTCCTCCTGGTCTGAGCTGCTCTGCAGTCTGGGGAGGGGAGTCTGCAAAGTTCTTCCCTCCGGCAACGGCCCCTTGTTGCCGGGTGGTTAGCAAAAGAAAAGAAAGAACCTGCTAGTCCATTAGCATGACGCTGCCCCAGTGTGAAGCTCTAAGGAAAGCAGAACCCATCTAGTGCTTTTTCTACCCTGAGACACCCAGAGCAACCTGGTGGAGGGCGAAGCCAAGTGGGTCCAGGCAGGCCAGGACAGGAGTGGGAACAGAACTAGGCCCCCTGTGGGCCCTCAGTTTCCAGGTCAGTATCAGTGCAGCCAGGTCTGAGCCTATAGTGAGAGCCCAGGGAAAGGGGCACCGTGTTGCAAGTCCCCCACCTGCCAGGGGTGACAATGGATGGAGGGCAGTGCCAATGGGTGGGGTTAGTGATTCCCTTCTTCACCGCTTGCTACTGGTGGAACCAGGGCAGAGCTGAATCTTAGGAAAGAGATAGAGAGTTCAGCTGGGGGACTCGATGATGCGGACCTGGGGCCAACGGACCATACTGAGAAGGGACCAGCTCTTACCGCAGCACTTTCACACCGAGACAGGCACCCGGCCACCCGGGACCCTCCCACGCCACTGCTGTGTTCGCAATTCCCTCTGTGAGGCTCTTCTCCTTCCCTAAGCGCTACAAGTCCAGCACCACGTAAGACCAGCTCAAGCATTGCCTCCTCCAGGAAGTTCTCTCTGATTTCCTGAGTCAGGATTAACTTTCCCTTCTCTCCCCTCCCTTGGTGCTTTGTTCATCTAGCAAACTGCTTGCCGCATTCATGTATTTTTGTATCAAAGCGCCCAACTCCCCAGAACTTGGTGCAGTGCTCAACAATAGGTATCGAGTAGAAGCTTATTGACTGAATGAAGGAAAGTATTGACTGAATGAAGAATGGATGGATGAATGTAGTGAAAGCCGCCTTTGTCGGGACTCCTCTGCAGTAACCTGCGTGGTCTCACATCTCTCTGCTTCTGACAAGTGGCGAACTTGTTCACTGCACGGAGCTGGTGAGTATCCTCTTCTTATCTCCTATCTGACTCCTTTCCTCACTTCCTGTGGGGGAGAACGGAGGGAAATGCCCAGAGCTTCCTACAAATATACCTTCTGAATATTCCCCACAGCGTCAATCGCTCGGGGCCCTGTGCCCTGGGCTGGGTGCCCGGGAGGCTGGCCGGGCTGTCTTCCAGGAGGATGCCCACCCACCTGGCAACGTGAGCATTGTGGATTCTGTGCTGGACCTCTTGGCTATTTTCCAAACTCCGTGCACAAACTTGATCTTATTGAGTCTGCCCAGCTTTGGAGGTGTAGGCAGTGCTGACCATGGCCGCCTTGCTTTCTAGACGAGGAGAGGCACTTCTGAGGAGGGAAATAAAGGGCTTGCTCCGGGTTTCTGGCCGTGTCCAGAGCCCAGGATGCTTCTTGTCCTGGCTGGGGCCAAGCAGGCTCCTGTGAGTTTCCCAGTCCTCGATGACAGGATTCCTGGGGCCACCTCGTTTTCCGTGGAACAGAGCCTTGCTCCTGCCCCTGACCTGGAGGCAAGAAGCCAGGACTAGGCTGGCTCCAGGCCGAGGCCATCTTGCTGTCCCCTCAGAGTGGCAGTAAGCCTGGATGCAGCCTGTGTTGCCTGGGGCTTTGTCTAGAAACTTGCATCAAACCCCCTACCCCCCACCCCATGGCTTGTTACCAACCCCCTTCCCTCTCAAAGTCTGACTTCCTTTTCAAACCCACAGCTTTTGCAAACCACTGGAGAGAAGAAATCGGTCTGGAATTTTAAGCCTCTCAGCATAGTTGGCTCTGTCTGCAACATGGGGGTGGGGGGTGGGGAGAGGGGGGAAGTTGAAAGCAGGGATGGATGTCTCCTCACTTCCACTCCAGGGAGGAAGTGGGGCTGGGGATTCCGACTGAGGCCCAAGACCACTGTCTAATGTCATCTACTTGCAGATGGGGATTGCTGCCCTCCCAGCTCCTCCTGCCACACCCCTGCAGGGGGCTCACACTCAGGACCGCCCACCGTGTGCCAGGCATTGTGGAAAACACCTGCAGTGCATGTTCCCTCATGTCGCACTCACAACAGCCTCACGCACCCTCCTCACTGACGAGACGAAGGCTCACAGTGTTCCAGGTACGCGCCCGGAGCACGTATAGAGCCACCCTGTCTGACTCCAGGCCTGAGCTCTAAACGGGGCCGGGTTTTAGGATCTGGATATGGGGCCCCCAGTGGAGGAATCTGACCCACAGAGCTTGCTTTCTGGAAGCCTCTTTTCTTCCTGCAGACTTAGATCAGGCACTTCTCCTGATGTACCTTTTCTTTCCTTGCCTGGGACATAGGGTGCCGACATCAGCCTCTACTGGCTCATGTGAGACCCTCATTTGCAAACACCCACGTCACAGCCTCAAGACATAAAGTAATGGAGGGGCCCAGCACGAGAGAGTGGGAAACAGGGTGGAAGAGAGGTTCACAGTAGGACCTTGCAACTGGTCCGCCCAGGTCCAAGTGCTCGTCTTACTTTCTGTATGACTTAACCACTCAGTGCCTCAGTTTCCTCATCTAAGACACAGGGGCACTATGTAGAGAGTAGTATGCACCCAAATTCATATGTTGACATCGTAACTCCCCAGTGCTTCAGCATGTGACTCTATTTGGAGATGGGGTCTTTACAGAGGTAATTAAGACAAAAGGAAGCCCTTGCGGGGGGGGGGGTAGTCTTGATCCAGTCTGACTGGTGTCCTTGTAAAAAGAGACATTTGGGACACAGGGAGACACTGGGGTGTGTGTGCACAGAGCACAGGCAGTGTCAGGGCACATTAAGAGAGCAGCTGTCTGCTTGCCAAAGGGATTGGCCCCTAGAGAAACCACCCCTACCAAGTCCAACACCTTGACCTTGGACTTACAGCCTCCAGAAGTGTGAGAAAATAAATCTTTATTTCAGCCTCCTCATCGGGGTGCCTTGTGACAGCAGCCCCAGCAGACCAAGGCGGCGGTGTCTGTAACTGCCACTGCTCCGGACCCGTTCTGGTTACATTCAGCTCTGGAGTCAGACTGCCTGGGGTCAAGTCCCGGCTCAGGCGTTTCCTCACTGTGTGATCCTGAACCAGTCATGCTCCAAGGCCTGTAGTTCAGCCTGCAGGATGAGGACACATAGGGCACCTGCCAGTGCACTCAGCCCCGAAGAGCAGAGTGAGCCGGGGCGCGGGCAGGTGGTCTCAGCCCACGGCAGCTGTGACCGGCACGGCACTCGGGCACGTCTGTATTTCTTTATCATAGACTGCCTAACCCTGGTCAATCACGAATGAACGGTGGTGAAATGCACAGACAAGAGTGAAACTCTGTGTGTAACTCAGGCGGGACTTGACTTTTCTTGTGGCCCCTGAGTTAGAGGACGGAGGGTTTCTGCAGCCACATGCCTGCCCATATCAGCTTTTCTTCATCTTCCCCTACCCCCCCAGCCCCCCACCACCATCCCGGCTCAGCCTCCGTCCCCCTACCAATTAGCACACAGCCCATGGCTTCCAGAGAACATAGCTGAAAAACCCCAGGATAAACAGTAGTGATTTACCTCATGTTAGGCAAACACTGAAAATGGGACCAAAAATAGCACTGGCCGTTGCTCATTAGTCAAACGGAAGCAGCAGTTTCTCTTGTGAGTTTTTGCAAGTTGTGTTAACTCTTTCAGACTGTTCTGAGAGAACTTTCCAGGGGCGCCTGGCCTCAGAGTGGCGGGCATGCTGGGTGGGCGCTGTCACCAATGCAGGTGTGGTGACAGGTAAGTGGGCTCACTAAGAACCAAGCTGGGCACCTTGTAGCCCAGGCTTCTGGGCTTCATGTGCCCGTCCTGAGAGGCCAGAGCATTCAGCCACCGAGAAACGAGGAAATCGGCAAACCCCGGCCTTCTCTCCATCAGGCGGGCCTCACCAGGGGAGAATTAAGGTCCAGAGGTGGAGACAGGGCCTCTCCTGGCCCGAGCAGCCTGTGGCTCCCCGGGAGGTGGCACGGCGCTGCTCTGTGGGGGTCATGCTCCGTGAGCCCCACTTGCACAAACTCTGGCTGTGCTTCAGGAAGATTTCTAGAAGAACCCCTGCTTTCTGCTTCCCAGCTGCAGAAGCACGCTGCTCCTCGCATCCTCCTTCACATCGCTCCCCACGGGCCGAGCGCTCCTGCTTCTCCTGCTGCTGTGCCAAATAAATAATTCACCACAGGCGGAAACCAAAGAGTAGCCAAAAGAGAGAGAAAAGAGGGGAGCGGAAATTGGACAAACTGGATGGTGGTGTTGGCTTCTGCAAGGCCTGAGGTAGTGGCTCGGGGGTGGGTGTCACCAGGGTGCCCGCCGCCTGAGGTCTTTCCCCGTTTGCCTCATTTCGGCAAAGATGTTTCATCTGCTGAGGGGAAGGTAGGTATTGGTGGAGGCAGCTGGACCGATATGCTCAATGGCGAGAAGAGAAAAATAAGCCACCAGGGACAAGAGGGAAAAGGAGAAGAGACTTTTCAACGCGGTGTTTCCTTGCTTCCCTTTGGCACGACTGATGCCAAGGAAGGCTCGCCAGGGTTACAGCATCTGCTCCAAGTGAGGTCATTTAGTACAAATTCCCCATTTCCTTTCCTCTTCCTCCCACTCTGCTCAATCATGGGAGCGTCTGAATTTTCCCTTCTCGAGTCATGGCCGCGGGCCTGTCCTTGGCTGGCAGTACGAGCTGCCCCTGAAAAGGTTCTGCTATGCTTTTGAGACCATTTCTCAGAGCTTCCCAAAACTGCATGAGATCCAAGTGACCCAGGTTCTCCCAGCGAACGTGCTCAGTCTTAATTTTCCCATTTCACAGCTCAAAATGAGAGGCAGCGAGAGGGTACAGGCCACATCCGATGGGTCTGGCTTGCGCCCCTAAGCCGCCATCAATGGGAGCGACAGGGCAGAGTCTCGCTGCCTCCTGGGTGCCCGCTCCTGCCGCTGATGGGGCACGGGATGGACCACTGGATCTGAAACCAGGAGACCCTGCTACACCCAACATCACCTACACTCTGCGGTCCCAGAGTGGCTCTGGAAGGTCACTGCCCTCTCCGGACCCTCGCTCTGAGATGATGCGTCAGCAGGGAGGGCCCAGAAGTGGCACATGGATGTCGTTGGCATAGCAATGTGGTGCCGTAGCCCCTCCCCACCCTGTCTATTCTATTTGTTTATTTTTGACCAGATCATGATAGCAAATACTTACATGGCTTTTACTCTGTGTCAGACCCTCCTCGAAACCTTTAAAAATTTTTTTTAATGTTTATGTATTCTTGAGGGAGAGAGACACAGCATGAGCAGCGGAGGGGCAGAGAGAGAGGGAGACACGGAATCCGAAGCAGGCTCCAGGCTCTGCACTGTCAGCACAGAGTCTGACACGGGGCTCAAACTCACAATCTGTGAGATCATGACCTGAGCTGAAGTCGGATGCTTAACCCACTGGGCCACCCAGGCACCCCTCAAAACCTTCAAATATATTCATCAATTTAATCTTTACAACAACTCGAGAGAGAGATGCTACTATTACCTTTTCCATTGAGATGCAAGGCACAGAGAGGTTAGGGTTAAAAAAAATGAACAGATTAAGAGATTAAGCACAGAGAGATGACCTTCTCAACTCAGTTAATGACAGGGGACAGAGCTGGGACGAGAACACAGTCAGCCTCAGCCCAGCTCAGTGCCCTCCCCCTGCTGTCCTCAGAGCTCTGTCTTCTACGCCTGACTTCTCTCTGGAGGCCACGACTCTCAATAGATTGATGTATCTTTTTTAAAAATGTTGCATGGCATTTCTACATTTATACACACACAAGCACATAAATAATATATTATATATATAAAACTTAGATACATAGTCTTTCTTTCTGCAGATTCATGGTAACATTTATACTCTCTCTTTTTTTCTTTGCAAGAATGTGGTTTTTCCTTGTCAACTGATTCTTTTTAACAACTGCATGGTATATTTCATTGTATCAACGGTAATTTATAAACCACCGCCCACTGCGTCACAGTTAGGCTGTTTCCATTGTTTGACTCTTGCAACAATGCTGCAATGAACATTTTTGTAGACACATCCCTTCCTGCAAACGAGGGAGGCGGTAGTGGGCAGACTGGCTCTCCCCTCAAGATGTTCATGCTCTAATCCCTGCAACTTGTAAAAATACTATGTTTCTTGGCAACGGGGACTTTGCAGATGTGCTTACAATTATCCACCTTAAGAAAGAAAGATTGTGGTGTCTGGGTGGTTCAACTGGTTGAGTGTTTGACTCTTGATTGCAGTTCAGGTCATGATCTCATGGTTTTGTGAGATCAAGCTCCGTACTGGGCTCTGCACTGACAGCGTGGAGCCTGCTTGAAATTCTCTCTCCCTTTCTCTCTGTCCCTTCCTCGTTCACACACATGCACTCTCACTCAAAATAAATAAAGATTTAAAAAAGAAAGAAAGAAAGATTATCCAAGCTTCTCTGAGTGTACTATTCGATCACATGAACCATTAAATGCACAGAATTTTTTCCCAGTCAGAGGCAGGAGAGATGAGGGGATGCCAGAAAGATTTGAATCACGAGAAGGACTCAACCCACCATTGCTGGCTTTAAAGATGGAGGGGACCATAAGCCAAGGAATGTGGGCAGCTTCTAGAAGCCAAGAATGAGCCCTGGCCAATAGCCAGCAAGGAAAGGGGGACTTCAGCACTACAATCTCGTAGCACAGAATTCTGCCAACAATCACAATGAAGCTGGAGCTCAATTCTCCCACAGGATCTCTACATAAGAGCACAGGCCGCCAATCACTTGGTTTCAACCTTGTGGGACCTGGAAGAGAAAAACCAGCTGAGTCTTCTTCTTTTTTAATGTTTACTTATTTTTGAAAGAGAGAGAGAAAGATTGGATGCAAGCAAGGCGGGGGGCGGAGGGGCAGATAGAGAGGGAGACACAGAATCTGAAGCAGGTTTCAGGCTCCGAGCTGTCAGCACAGAGCCTGATGTGGGGCTCGAACCCACAAACTGTGGGATCATGACCTGAGCCAAAGTCAGACGCTTAACGCACTGAGCCACCCAGGAGCTTGGAGCTGAGCCTTCTAACTTTCCAATCATGAGATAATAAACCTGTGTTATTTTAAACACTAAATTGGTGGCAATTGATTATAGAAGCAATAAAAACCACACTGCTGACTACAGAATAGCTGGGTCAAGGAGTGTATGCATTTAACATTTTATAGTTACTGTGAACCTGTTCTCCTTGGACGTGTAACCAATCTACAGCTCCACCAGTTGTGTAGGAGGGGCTGTGCCCCACTCTTCACTCACTGAGAATGTCATCAAACTTTCAGAACCTTGTCAGTTAGGTACAGGAGATTGCCCTGAACTTGCACTTATACAGCAAGACCATTGCTTCGATTTAGATTCCACGTCCACCTGGAGTTGTTTTGGGTGCGCAGAGATGCCTGGTAGAAAATGCCAGGGCTCTCTTGAGGCATGTTGCTGTCAAACAGGCTTAGAGGGACAGCTCAGGGTCAGTGAGAGGCAGGTAGAGAAGGTCCTGGGATTGGTCTGAGCTTGGGTAGCGGAGCTTGGGATTGTGGAGTGTCAGGCCAAGGAAGACTGCAGGCAGTGGCTTCAGTGCAGCTGGGCACAAAGGAGTCTGAGCATTGTGTCCTGGAGGGTACGGGGAGGACAAAGGCAGTCTGAAGCCAACTTCACAAACTGGGGTCCAGGACGCGTTTCTGCAAAGTGCATAGGACAGTGAGGGGCAGAGGACGGAGCTTTCGGAAGAGCCCCAAGATTGTGCTGGGCTTGGAGCCAGCAGTGAGAGGGCTGTGATCTCTGCAAGAGATGTGGGAGGGAGGGAGGCTGGGGTATGCCGACTGAGAAATAGGAGCTCAGCCCCAGACAGGGCGGGGTCGGCTCAAGGTGGGGATCAGGGGCCTCAGTCCCTCCCTGTCCAGCCAATTCTGGAGTGAGAAGCAGATGGGAAGGTTAAGAGAGTGAGAAGCAAGTGAGGGTCCGAAGGGAGGGAAAGAAGCCTAAACCAGAGCATAGAAACAGCTGTAGGGGAGTTCAGCCAAACGGCATTCCCTGGGGCGCCCCCTGCAGGCCTCTGAGAAAATCAGAGGGAGCCCAAGGGCTCTGTTCCAGCCACAGTCCTCCCAGAGCCTCCTCTGCTCCGTGGTGGGAGGAAGAGTCTGGATTGTGAGCTGGGAAGAACTGAACTCACACCGTGGCTCAGTCACTCACCACTGCCTGAAGATGCCTGCAATTCTGGGGCTTTACTTTGTAAGGATGAGAACTAAACATACATATAAACGCAGTATACAGATACGTAGGTGTGTGTATGTTTGTGCGTATATTCTTATATGCATATATGTACGTGTACATATACGTGCCATGTATACACAATAGTACATATGCCTGTGCACACACATGAATATGTGGGCACCTGCATGTGTGCGTACACATGTATATACATGCGTGTGAACACATACACGTGCAGGTGAGAAAGTAAGCACTTGCGTGCCTTACACACTATAGTTTCAGAATTAATTAAAATGTGTCTGGAAAAATCACCTGGGGCCTTTACAGCTGGAACGCTGAGGCTCAGAGGGTCTGGTGATATGCCCGCTCCACAGAAGACAGGAACCCTGATCCCATGGGCCCCAGCACGGTGCATTTTCACCCTGCCCAGCCCGCATCCAGGTGCCCGGGGACAATGACAAGCCCCACCTTGAAGGGGACAGGCACTTTTCCAGGGAGAGCATGGCACCACTGGTACCGTTAGCTCAGTCTCAGAGCCAGTGCCGGGGTGTGACGCCCTCCCTGCACATTGCTGAGGGAGCCCGTGTTCTCTGGCGGGCTGGGGGTTGGCCGGTGAAATACAGAACTCAAAAGGAAATGTCACCATGGCAAACAAAAGTCGCAGACCCAAGGCATTTTCTTTCTTGTGTAGAAATAGAAAGGATTCTTGTAATTGACCTGGGTCAGGGTGAACTCCAGAGAAAATGAAACTTTGAAATGAATCATTTCTGGATTATTTACCTACGTGTCTCCCAGATGTCATTTCACACACTGCCATCGCGGAGTCACCTGGGTGCCTGTAGAGACTACAAATTCTGGGGTCCCCCTTTGACCCACTAAACTAAGTCTCAAGGGGTGAGATTTGGGACGCTGATGTGCAACCGGCTCCTTTGGTTGATTCTGCTTTGAATCTGGAGGGCGACATTGCTGTTGGGCACCCGTGAGAGAAGACGGTCCTGCGGGATGCTTGCCTGGGTGACAGGAACCCCTTACATGGAGACAGCCTGCTCTGGTGGCCCACAGCCTCCCGGGAGGTGACTTCCCAGAGCCACCCTCCTCCCTTTGCCGCCAGTTCATGCTTTCCAGAAAAGTCAAACTCGACGCTTTCTTTCTTCTTTTAAATTTTAAAAATGTTTATTTAATTTGAAGAGACAGAAAGAGGTGAGCAGGGGAGGGGCAGAGAGAGAGGGAGACACAGAATCTAAAGCAGCTCCAGGCTCTGAGCTAGCTGTCAGCACAGAGCCAGACGTGGGACTCGAACTTACGGACCTTGAGATCATGATCTGAGCCGAAGCTGGACACTTAAACCAACTGAGCCACCCAGGCGCCCCAAACTCAACACTTTCAATGTGACAGCCTTTCAAGAGTTCAGTGTAAAGGAGGCAAGTCTAGCCTTTGTTGTTCCCCAAGCTCCTCCTGGGGTCCCAGAGCCTCTTCCCACTTCGCAGCTGCCATCACAGTGATGCTCACCCAGGGCTCCTTCCACATCTCTGTGTGCCCATTCCCTTCCACGTTGGAGTTAACTAAGAGCTCCGCTGTCACCTTCTTCACCATCTCGAGAGTACCAGCACTTCCGTGTGTCGTTCTGGGTCCACCCACGGTAACAGGAGTTTCCTGCGGACGAGGGCATGATCTGTGGTTGCTCTGGTGTGGAAATATCAGCGACACGCAGGGGGAGGGCCGCTGGGCCAGGGAGCTGCATGTCTGCAGCTCTGACATGTCATCTCTGTCTGCAGTGAACCCCGAATTGGAGACGGCAACGTAAGTGTCCACATGGCACTGCGTCCTCTTTTAAATGTTCCAGTTGTCTTGATTTCCGCCCTGTTCTGGCCACTTTCTGCTGTTGCCAAGTTGGGTTTCCTCTCATTTCCATTTTTACTCATTTTATCTCTAGGACCAGATGTGGCTTTTGCTCTCTGTCCCTCTCTGCCCCAGGTTACATGGTGGGATCGTCCCACAGAGATGTGGGTTATGGATCACGTTCTCCGGAAGCTTTGTGCTCTCCGACCCCAGACCTGTACTTCAGGGGACAGGTGGCGTGTGCTGTAGGAAAGCAAATCTATCTGAGCAAACGGTTCCAGTGACAGCCGAGGGATCGAAGACCAATAAATCCACTGGACAGAAGAAAAATCAGAAACTCAGAAAAGTAAAGTGGCATTTCTTAGACTGCAATTAGTTAAAAATTGAGGCAGAACTAGAATTTGTGAAAGTTATCAGGCATATTATTATCTTATTATATTTTTTATTAGGTAACACACCCTGGTGGCTCAAAAATCAAAACGATGAGACACGAGACGCATGCCTTCTCATGACCCCATCTCTGTCTCCTCCCTCCTCTGTCACCTGTTCCTTCTGTGCTTTCTTTCATTTCCTTCTACTTCTTCATGTAGATGTAAGAAAGTATAAGTGCATGTTATGATTCTTTGCCCCAAAGATAGCAGATTGAATATACTGCTCTATTTTGTTTTTTCACTTAGGAAATCCTGAGGGTCCATAAATCCTCATTGTTATTTTTTTTAATTTTTAACATTTATTATTTTTTTTGAGAGAGAGAGAAAGAGAGAGAGCAGGGGAGAGGCAGAGAGAGAGGGACACACAGAATCCAAAGCAGGCTCCAGGCTCTGAGCTGTCAGCACAGAGCCCAATGTGGGGCTTGAACTCATGGACCGTGAGATCATGACCTGAGCCAAAGTCAGACGCTTAACTGACTGAGCCCCCCAGGTGCCCCCACATTGTTATTTTTAACAGTAGCACTGTATGCAATCTTTCTATGGATGTACCATCACACCTTTTAACAGTTTTATTGAGATATAAATCATCAGCCATACAATTAGTTTGAGTGTATAATTCCGTTTTTAGTATATTCAGAGATGTACCACCTTTATGCAGTACCAGAGCTTCTCAACCAGTCAGCAGTGAAGAAAGGACCTGGGTTATTTCTAATCTGTTACTATGAAAAAGAAAAGACTCAGGGAACATTCTAGTTTATGCCTCTCCATGCAGTTTGTGGCTCCTTCTGTAGAATGAATGGCTGGGAATAGAAGACCAGGGGGCCTGGGACTGTGCACTTCTGGGTGTTGGTGTCTGCACATTCTTGGGGTCCATCGCACTATCAGCACTGACCACCTGCTCTCCCAATGCCCCCTGTCTCCTCACAGGCCCATGTGAGATATGATTATTCCTTAATATTTTTACTTATCTGAAGAATAAAAAAATGGCATCTCTATACTTTCAATTAGTCATCAATTACACTTTTATTCTAAAAATATGTTTTCTGTTGTGGTAGCCAGCCTCCAGGATGACTCCCAATGACCTCAGCCTGCTTCGTATATCCCCCTCCACAGTGAGTCAGGGCCAGCCCATGTGCCCCCCAGAATGGGGCAGGAGCAGGGTGTAAGGGCCACCTCACCTGCCCTCCTGGATTGCATGCTCTGGGGGAAGCCAGCTGCACTGCTGTGAGGGTGCGCAGTCAAGGTGCGTGTGGAAAACTCACGAGCCAGCACCAGCATGCCAGCCGTGTGAGTGAGCCACCTTCAGAGCAATTCTCCAGCCCCAGTCGGACTTTCAAATGACTGTGGCCCCCGCTGGCATCTCACTGCAACCTCAGGAGGAACCTTGAACCACAACCGCCTGGCTGAGCCAGCCCAGAATCCCTCGGCCTTCAGAAACGGGATAGATAATAAATGTTCGTTGCCTCAAGCCCTGGAGAGATTTGTCAGGAAGTGATAACAGCTATTCCTTGTGCAGAGCGTAACTGCTAACTCTTAGCAGATATACATTCACACACCTTGACATAAATCAGTACTTTATCTACCTCGGCTTTAATTGTTATTGATGATTGCTGGCTCCTGTATTCTGCTTTCAAGAGAAAATATTAGCGTGTGTATTTCTCCTCTTTAAGTACCACATCTCATTCCTGCCTCCTGACCTGTCCATTCCAGCCTGACCCAGCTTTGCAAGTCTTCCCAGGAGGTTTGGGTCAAAACCATTCACTTCTATTAAAACCTTTTTTTTTTTTTCCTGCCCAGAGGGTTGTTGCCATCTGTTCTATGGTACCTGCATTTCTAACACAAGTGTTTCTGGACTGGCATTCTGGCATGACCCAAATTGCTTGTGATTGTTTCCTTTTCAAACGGGTCAATGACTTTGTTTTGTTTTGCTTCTCCCTGACCCACTTCCCCAGCCCAAGACCTGCCCTTTCTGGAGGGACCCATTTCACTGAGCTATCGTCTGCATTTTGAACTTACACCTACAGCTTCATAACGAATTGATAGCAAACAGAAGATCGACAGTTGGCCCTGGTGGGCACTTTTGTCAATAACAACTATTAATTTACAGCCACATTCTACAGTTAAAATAAAGCAACATGGTTATAGAAGAGCCTGGTGAAGAAAAGGAACGTTCATGGAGGGTTTCCTCATCCACCTGAGACAGGCTGATTGTTAATGAATCCACTCCCTTTGCTTGGACACAATCTAGAGACAGAGGTAACTTTGCACAGGTCATTAAAGATTGATGAGGCATGAACTACCCTTTCCAGGTTCTGGTGTTTCCAAGCCTGACTTTTCTAGAGACTCTTCAGAGTGGCCAGATATGTCTATTTTAAAGATCTAAGAACTTATTTTACAAGACAAGTTTTATCTGGGTGGCTCAGTCCGTCTTGAGCATCCAACTTCAGCTCAGGTCATAATCTCGTGGTTCGTGAGTTCGAGTCCCACATCAGGCTTATTGCTGTCAGTGCAGACCCTGCTTCGGATCCTCTCTCCCTCCCTCTCCCTGCCTCTCTCCTGCTTGCACTCTCTCAAAAATAAATAAACATTTAAAAAAATCACGATAAAAGACAAGTTGTAAAATAAGGAGGTACAAATATTTTCCTTTTGGCTTCAATACCTCTTCAGTAAGGAGGTGACTTCTTCCTGAGGTGTCAAGGCTGTGCTGTCCCAAACGGTAGCCACTGGCTACATGTGGCTATTTAAATCTAACTTCAAAAGAATCTATATTAAATGAAATTAAAACTTGAGCCGCTCTATCACACTAGTCACGTTTCAAGTGCTCAGGAGCCACGTGTGGCTGGTGATTGCTGCCCTCAAGAAGGCAGATGATAGAAAAGTTCCATAGTTTGGAGAGTTCTATTGGTCAGCTCTGGTTTAGAATTTTGCCTGATCCGTTTTGCGTAAAAACAAACAGAACAAAGTTTCCTCCCCACCGCCCAATTCCCGCAAAGGGACAGGACTGCCAGTGTCAGAATTTTCTGCCTCAGATTTAGCTAACATTTCCTGAGGAGGGAGCCTCAATGGTTAAAAATAATCAAATTTTGATTATTGAATATATATGCAAAGCCAAGACATGCTTCTCTCTCTCCCCTGCTAAAAACAAATAGCAACAACAAAGAACACGAAGGAAACGGGGTTCTCTTACCGGGTGTTTGTGATATTTTGACAAATGGAGGAGAGATAATGCTTTCTGACTTTATAGAAGCAATGCTTGCGAGAGCTAGTTAATGTCTGCAAATCCTTCTGAAGATGGAAGGCACAGTTACATAAGTGCCAAGTGCTATTTCATTATTTATTAACATCCTTATTAATAACAGGAAAGTGAATGCTTTGTTATGACGGATTTTCTTCAGATATGTGAGCTTCAAAAATATATTCTGTACATCCGACTCTTCTGGAATTTAAAAGTGGAAATAAAACAAACTCAAAAAAAAAAAAAAAAGAGGAACACATGGAAAATCTGCCAGGAACATAGATACCATACATTTATAAGGTACAAATAGTGCTACATTTCATAAGTTACAGTCAAGAATCTTCTTCAGGGAACACTGATCACCTGAGGAATCTTTGTTAGCTTCCCCTGCTTAATGGAAGCAAGCCTATATGGGCGACGTGTCCCTAGCCAACACCGATTATGAGCAAACAGCAACAATACGAGTCATAGTGAGCATTTACTGATAACTAATGTCAAGCTCTGGCTAAGAGCTTCACATGCATTATCTCATTTACTTCTCACTAGAGCCACACGTCGGAAAGTGTAAGTTATCCCTATTCTACAGATAATGCCAAATGAGGCAACAGCGGGTTTCCTGAGGGAACGAGGTGGCCAGGGACCACAGAGTCTGGACAGGTGGAGCTCCGCATCCTGTGGAGGGATTTGACGCTGTTCGTTTCTGGAGGAAAGAGGCTCGAGTGGAAGAGGGTTCACATTTTATGCCATCCAAGAGGGGAAACAAGTCATCAGAGGCCCCCAAATTCAGTGCCCGTTGAGGCGGGGATGGGGATGTAGACAAGAGAGAATGCTTTACAAATGAAAAAATACACCAGAGTCCAGGGGTTTCAGTCTGTTAGAAAGGAGGACACTGGAAAACTGGAGTCGCTACTGCAGGATCCTACTGAGGAATCCTATGGTCCCATGGTTTATAGGAATGAGAAGACAGTGCTGAGAAAATCAGAAGGTTAAATAACTCTTAATGACTATCCCTCTAGGTGATCACGAGGTGAAACATTTATGAAACCCTTGTCTGCGAGGGAATACTGTTTAAGATCCGTTTAGGATTCAGCAGCTTGCCCTTGCCATCTTCATGATGCTTAAGGATGCTAAGCTTTCCACTAAGATGTCACAAAACCAGAAGTTCCCTTCCCACCCTGCCCTGATACATAAAATTAGTGAATATTTGAGAAGTAAGGTTCTACTGACCTCACCGCCAGCTGTTTGTCTGGGATGCAGGTCCGTGCATAAAATCTCTGAGGGTTTTTTAATATGTTTTTAAAAAATGTTTAGTTATGTTTGAGGGACAGAGAGAGAGCTCAAGTGGAGAAGGGGCAGACAGAGAGGGAGACACAGAATCCAAAGCAGGGTCCAGGCTCTGAGCTTGTCAGTGCAGCGCCCGACACGGGGCTTCAACTCACTAACTGTGAGATGATGGCCTGAGCTGGAAAGTGCTTAACCAACTGAGCCACCCAGGCACCCCTAGCTCCCTGTCTTAATCATGGAGCTGTGGGTTGTCACTTTCCCCAGACCTGCATGAGGCTGGTGGGGACCAGCTCTGTCATTGGTGGATACCTTAACAGAGTGGAAATTGACCAAGATGGGGTGCATTTTATTGTAGGTGCCTAATAGAGGAGGTAACAACACTTGGGCACATTTAAGCTCATTGTTATTCACCCTAGACCTTAATTATTTTCATGTAAATCACAGGCTGCCCAGTGCCTGTGAAATTCAAGTCCTGGCATGTGGGCACAAGGTCTCCTCAGCTGTTGGAACTTGCATATTTCACCAGAAAGGCAATCTGTATATTAGGAGCCAACCTTTCAGAGACTTGTGTTATTTGGTTCTTTTTTGGTTTCTTCAGAAGAGGTTTCCCACCCTCAGGGAGTTTGTGGTCCCCAGGGGCAGAGGACCTGTCTCCTGGGTGTCTCCGTGTTGTGGTGTGAGTTCCCAGAGGGCAACAATCATCGGATCCATCCCCTGAGGTATGGTTAGCACCCAGAACAGTGTCGGCAGTGACTGGTGTTCACCGTGCATCCACTGAATAAATCCAAGAGGAAAGACAGGGAGATACAACAAAGATACCTAGTGTTAGAGAACTTGGCAAGAGAGCATCTTAACTACCACTGGGAGGAACAAAGCAAAGATTTACAAAGAAGGTGATATTCAGCGTTCTCGTTGTTACCAAGTTTTAACTGAACCCAACAGGTAACTGAGCAGGAATTCATCAACCTACCAAATGGGAAGTTTCCAATTAGCAATGGAGCCCATACTGAAACTCACCTGGTATTTTATTTAAAAAGCATAATCTCGGAGCACCTGGCTCAGTCAGTTCAGCATCTGAATCTTCACTTCAGCTCAGGTCGTAATCTGACCGTTTGTGGGTTCGAGCCCCACCTCTGGCTCTGTGCTGACGGCGTGGAGTCTGCTTGGGATTCTCTCTCTCTGTTTCTCTCTCTCTGCCCCTTTCCTGTACTCTCTCAAGATAAATAAACATTCAAAAATACATAAGAGCATAATCTTTCTGAAGGCACATTTCTCAAAATGTATGTATCATTCCTTTAATACCCAATTCCAGGGGCCTTTATTTTATGCTTACAGTTTATGGATTGAATGGCTGCAGGATGGTATATGTTTATGAGAATCAAGTGCTACCTGTGTCACAGTTATCTGCAAGTTAGGACAGGAGGCTCAACGTTTGATTTTGAACCAGAGGATTGCAGCACGCTCAGCAGCACTGATCATTCATTCAGGAAGGTCTGTGGGTGACTATCGTGTGGGGAGACAGGGCTCTGATAAACGGCGGGGCGTCTTCGTTGAAGGCCGATGTGAATCATCTTTGTGAGGCTGCTTGAAGGTGAGGAGATGGGCGAGGTGAATTTTCGATCTGATGCTGCCCACTTGTGAATCATGACCACTGACACGCCACAGATCTGCATTCACCAATCACTGTGCCCAAGGCCCGTGCTGCTTATTAAAGAATATGCATCATGAGCTGTGAGTGAGGGTCCCTGCCTGTAAGGAGCTCATGCTCTGGAGGAACACATCATAGGCAGGACAGATCATATGAAGCACTTGGCAAGAGAGCATCTTAACTACCACTGGGAGGAACAAAGCAAAGATTTACAAAGAAGGTGATATTCAGGTGATATTCATACTGTGACAAGTGCCAAGAAATATGTCGGTCCTCACCCCCCACCGGCCCTGCCCTCCCCGGTCCTCTGCCGCCTCTCAAGTCCCAGCCCAGCCCCACGGCCAATTCTGACAGACAGAAGTATACAAAGCGTCCTTGCCCCACACCTGGGTGGCTCAGTCAGGTAAGTGTCCAGCTTCGGCGCAGGTCATGGTCTGTGGGTTCGCGCCCCGTGTCAGGCTCACTGCTCTCAGCGCAGAGCTGGCTTTGGAGCCTCTGTCTCTCTCAAAAAGAATAAGTAAACATTTAAAATTTTTTTAGAAGAAGGAAGATTCAACTCCAGTCTTGAAAGTTTGCCAGTGGGCGGAGGCCATTCCAGGCCCAGGGGTGGCAGCACACGTCAATTAGGAGGGCACCAGGTATGGTGAGTTTGTGTCTGGTTGTGCGTGAGTTGGGGCAGAAATCCAGGCCAGGCTTGGGGCTCCTGGGGGGCTCAGCTGGTTGAGCGTCCGACTTCAGCTCAGGTCACGATCTCATGGCTCGTGGGTTCGAGTCCTGCATCAGGCCCTGAGTGATAGCTAGCTCAGAGCATGGAGTCTGCTTCAGATTCTGTGTCTCCCTCTTTCTGCTCCTCCTCTGCTTGTGCTCTGTCACTCAAAAATAAATAAACATTAAAATAAATTTTTAAAAAAGAAAAAAGAAATCCAGGTCCCATGAGCTGCCCTGAAGCACCACACAGGGTCTAGTTCACTGCAGCCACTGTGTGCGCAGAAGCCTAGCTGGGAGGCAATTTGGGAGAGAGACACAGCCTGGCTGCTGGGGGGGCAAGAGAGCAAATGCATCAATGAGTAAATGGGCTCTGGGCGCAGTGATGAAAGAGGACTCGGCCTCCTCCCTTGGCTGGACCTCCGTGATTGCACTAGTCAGAGCCTCCCCTACCAGGAGGAGGGACCTGGGTGTAAAGCGAATGCAGCCTGAGCTTCAGGTCCCTCCCTGGCTATGGAGGGGGCTTAGCAGTGTGTGCCTGCAGTCATATGTGTTTGTGATGTTGTGCGTTCTTTTTCTTAGAGCAGATTCTCCAATTGTATCAGCCTGAGGCCTCCCTTCCGAACTCCTGGCTCCACCCCTGCGTGGGAGCAGGGCTTGGACTGTCCCCATCCTGGTGCATCCGGGTGGCCTGGACCCATGGCTGCCCCAGCCTCCCGCCACCCAGGATGAGGGCTGGCTTCCCACCCTGGTTCTTCCCTGGGTCCAGCTGGCTGTGCTGAGGGTCAGGGTCCAGGCAAGGCTCTGGAAGGACCAGACCTGTGCGCTGAGTTGCAAACCCTCCCTGGGCTACTGAGCAGGACTGAGGCCATCAAGAACGGGCCAGTGACGAGGCAAGGAGATGGAGCAAGGGCAGGAGGCAGGGAGCAGAGAGTGGTTTTCAGGGGAGCAGCTGGCTCTTGGCTGGGCTTAGGGGCTGCGCAGAGGGGAGTGTGGAAGGGGGTTTCCATCAAGCATGAGGTCTCCAAATTGTAGGATAGGAACCAGAGCAAAGCATCCTAACGTGTAATTCTGGTGTGTGAATAAACTCGCAGGAGCAAACACTCACTGTGCTGCTGTTTGCCGGGCAGTTCGGTGCCATGCTTTCTGGCTGCGGAAAGGATGATCGGGGACCTTTATGGAAATGACTCGATGCAGGGCAGCCTCCATGGATGTGCCCCAGGGAAGAGGTCTTGGCCTTGGCCGCCCCCAGCCGGCTGAGGTGGGGCTGCACTGCCACAGGCCTTCTGGATAGAGTCCTGAAGTGGGAGGCTCGTGTCTTCACAGAGATATTGGAGAGGAGACAGGTCTCCTGGGGCCAAGATATAAATAGAGGCCCGGAGAAGGAGAGGCTTGTCCCGACTTCAGAGCTGGCTTTGTGGCTTTGTATCGATCGCTTCTTCTGCTGCTAATTCTGCTTAGAAAATACACCTGCTGTCTTCTTGTTCATCCTTTGCCTTCATTTTGCCAGAGGGAATCCCCACTTTTGCCCCTTGGGGTTCATTGCCAAGAGGTCGCTGGCAACCAGTCATTTGTGGGGTGAGTGAGGAAGGGGCGTACTTGTCGCTCAGGTTAGCGACCTGGCATACGTGCACTCCTGCCCCCAGGATAAATGTTCTCGGCATGGCATTCAAAACCCTCCTTCTAGGAACACTCCCCACCCTACACATGCCTTGGCCAAGCTGGACTGCAGACTCCCCTCACTTGCCTTGTGTTTTTGTTCGGCCAACTCTGCTCATGCTCTGCCTGGAAAGCCCCCCACCCCCCATCACTGACTCTATACACCCCACAACCCTTTTTTTTAATGCTTATTTATTTGGGAGAGAGGAATACACAGTGTGAGCGGGGGAGGGGCAGAAAGGGAGATACAGAACCTGAAGCAGGCTCCAGGCTCCAAACTGTCAGCACAGAGCTCAAATCCGGGCTCGAACTCACAAACCATGAGATCACGACCTGAGCTAAGTTGGATGTTCTACCTACTGAGCCACCAGGCGCTCCTCCCCACCCCCCACAGCTTCTGACTGCAGTTGCCCATGTTCATGCTCCCTTCTCTTTCGGAATCCCCTCGGGAAACCAAGGAATGGATTTGACAGTGGTTTTAGCTCCGAGACCAAGCAGGTGAGACCTAGAGATCAACCACATGTTGCCAACTGACCATGGAGGACACTCTTCGTGGTGAGTAAGTCAGAAGCAGAGTGAGTTTTAGCGGCAGGTTGAGGAGCACAGAGAATGTAGTGGGTTGGCTCACTGGTCCTAGGCAAAACCCCACAAAGAGACAGGTATGGATCTAGTTGGGAGATTTTATAAACCCTGGTAGGCCCTCCTAAGGACGGCTAGAGACATCGTTTAGGTTTGGAAAAGGACTTCTGTTTTAGACAGAAACTACATTTTTTGAATTACTCTCAACAATGGAAGTTCTAGTTAAGATAATAAGATTTTCAAAGTATTCATCATTTCCTTCAACATATATTGACTGAGCGCATGTGTGGCCCAGACCCCCTCCCACAAAGGCTCTGTCCTCCAGGTGTTAGGGATGCTGCACAAGTCACTGCCACCTGTCAACCTCAGCAACAGAGACACCTCACCCCAAATCAGGCTCCTTACCAGGACAGCTCATGGACAGTGACTGATGAGTTTTGGGGGTGGAGTAGGGGACGGAGCTGAAGGGTCAGCGGAGCCCCAGGTCTCCCCGCGGGGCTGGCTGAGTCTGTTGTTGGGCTCCAGTCTCTGTTTGATGTCGCCTCTGCCCACTCCCGCTTCCCCCCGCCCAGCCGTGGTGCTGATCAGAGGCTCCTCCAGACACATCCTACATGCGCCACTCCCACTCAGCGTCTGCTTGCTGAGAAATCCAACCTTCAACAACCTGCTTTTTGACTAGCACTGTGGATGATTACCCAGGATTTTTAATCTGGATTCTATATGTTAGAGAACTATTGAGAATTTCCCATTGATTCAGAATGTATATTCCTTGATCTCTAGAAATACTTAGGAAACAAATGAATGGATACTTGAACAAATCTTCAAACTGGATTGGAAGGCAACATGCCCAGGTCTAACTTTTCCTACGGATTTGTCCTAACTTTTCCTCTCTGCTCCATGTCCAGCTACAGTGGTCAAAGAAGATGACTTCCCAGAGAAAGGAATGTGGCTCTTCAGAGAGCATCTATGGAATCCTTCAACTATATTCTGATGTCAAAGCCCAAAGTAGCTAGACAGCAGCTGAGCCAAGATTAGAAATGGACTATCCTCTGCCCTGCTCCGGGACACTTTCCATGACTTCTCTGAACTCCTCTTGGGATCTCTTTGAAAGTGTCATCATGTAACCTCACACATCAGCAAGGATCCTGGCTTGGACCCACAGTGGCAGACCCGGGCAGCAGTCAGTGGACTTGGCACACTTGGTGCAGGGAGGGCTCCTGGCTGAGTGGTCCAGACCAGGCCTCTGAGCATTCTAGAAACATTCAAGTGAAGAGAAGTGAGGGAGGCTGAACATGTGGAATCAGCCACTATTTCCTGCAATTCAGACCTCCAAAGGCAGGTGTAGATCTTACGAAACTATGCAAACATGAAATGTGCAATTTCAAATGATTCATGAAAAAATAATTGGTCTAAGAGCCAGAAAACTTGGGTTCTAGTCCTAACTCTGCCTCCAACCAATTGTGAAATCCAGGGAAAACCAATGTGCTTATTCATGAAAATATCTGTTTTTCATAGATAAAACAAAGGTGATTAATTAGATGTTATTTGAAATCTTTATGGTTAAACAAAGCTATGAAGTGGTTTCTCTCTCTCTCTCTCTCTCTCTCTCTCTCTCTCTCTTATAAAGTCTTATTTATTTAAGTGATCTCTATACCCAATGTGGGGCTTGAACTCATGACCCCAAGACTAAATCGCAAGCTCCTCTGATTGAGCCAGCCAGGTGCCTCAGAAGGAGTTTCTCTTCTAATAGAATTTGTTTAAATAGGTTATTCTATTTTTTAAAAAGGTAATAGACTTTATATTTCAGAGCAGTTTGGGTTTTGGGATTCCACACACCTGAGTCATACACAGTAGTTCCACTACCCTGACCATGGGCTGTGCTCTACTTGTGAGCTTCTCCCTCCCCCGGAACTCCTGGCTGCCACTGACCTTTCTGCTCTTTCTCCAGTTTTGCCTTTTCCATGTCATATAGTTGGAATCATAAAGTACATAACATTTTAAGATTGACTTCCTTCACTTAGCAATATGAATTTAAAAGCCCTCCCTTTCAGGGAGGAATAGCTCTTTATAAAAAATGTTTATTTATTTATTGAGAGAAAGAGAGAGAGAGAGGGAGAGAGAGAGAGAGAGAGAGAGAGAGAGAGAGAGAGAGAGAATCCCAAGCAGTCTCCACACTGTGAGTGTGGAAGATCCCATTAACCATGAAATCATGACCTGGGCTGAAATCAAGAGTCCAACACTTAATTAACTGAGCCACCCAGGCACCTTATGGAATAGCTCTTTTTAAAAATTTATTGCTGAGACTCACAAAGTACAGATGGAGGTCAAAAGGAGGTAGTTCATCTCTTTCACTCTGCTGAATTCTCTTACCCTCCCCAGTCAGAACCTGATTTGATTGGTGTAGGTAATCTCTCTTACATCTTGCAGTTCTGGGTCCTTTCTTTCCCTGAGATATTAGGCAAATTGCTTGTCCAGAAGGATTATGCCTACAGTAATTATTCATTCATTCAGCTAATATTTGAGCTTGAGGCCTTTGCTCACTTAGGAGTCCTGAAATCACTCTGTGATCCCGTCTTCTGAGATGGGTTAGGCAGTGAACTGGATCCAGCCATAGGGGGAGGGCTGGGTTAAAAGTCAGTAGTAGGTAGAAGATGACAGGAGAAAGACCAACATTCAAAAGGCTGAAGTGGCTGACGTTCCTTGTTGAGAGACAGGGACTGTCTTGTGTACACAAAACAGCTAGCAGTGATGAGCACATCCTTTGCTGTGTGTGATTTTCCTTGAATATTTGTATAAAGTCTTGTTCCAGGGATAGATTATGCCTTTTTAAAAATTTTGTTTTAGGGGCGCCTGGGTGGCTCAGTTGGTTAAGCCTCCGGCTTCGGCTCAGGTCAGATCTCACGTTCGTGGGTTCGAGCCCCACATCAGGCTCTGTGCTGACAGCTAGCTCAGAGCCTGAAGCCTGCTTCCAGTTCTGTGTCTCCTTCTCTCTCTGCCCCTCCCCCTCTCATGCTCTGTCTCTCTCAGTATCAAAAATAAATAAAACAAAAAATTTTAAAAATTTTGTTTTAGAAAACTGATGGGCAGTGTTGATGCTTCCAACTCTTTCTAGCAATTTGAATCACCTTCTTTCAACTTTTCTTGAGGTACCTAGACAAAACGACCCAGATATCAGAGCCGTTAAAAGACAAACTGAGGTATAGTACAATTTTTAAGAGTTTACCTGAGCAAAAATCAGTGGGATTAAGACAGTGCCAAATCTTGGGGCACCTGGGTGGCTCAGCCGGTTGAGCTTCCAACTTCAGCTCAGGTCATGATCTCATGGTTTGTGGGTTCAAGCCCTGTGTTTGGCTCTGTGCTGACAGCTCAGAGGCTGGAGCCAGCTTCAGATTACGTGTCTCTTTCTCTGCACCTCCTCTGTTCACGCTTTGTCTCTCTCTGTCTCTCAAAAATAAATAAATGTAAAAAAAATTATTTCTGAATAATAATTCATTGCATGGACATACCACAATTTGTTTATCCATTCACCTGCTGAAGAACATTTTGGTTGCTTCTAAGTTTTGGCAATTATGAATAAAGCTGATATGAACATCCACATGCAAGTTTTTGTGTGAACATAAGTTTTCAACTCCTCTGGGTAAATACTAAGGAGCATGACTGCTGGATTGCAGGGTAAGGACATGTTTGGTTTCGTAAAAAACCTCCAGACTGTGTTCCAAAGCAGCTGTACCCACCGGTGGTGAATGAGAGCTCCTATTGCTCCACATCCTGGAAGTATTCGGTGTTGTCAGAGTTTTGGATTTCAGCCATGATAATAGGTATATCGTGGTGTGTCATTTTAATTTGCGTTTCCCTAGTGATGTCTGAATCTTTGACATCTGTACATCTTCTTCAGTGAGGTGTCCGTCTAGGTATTTTGCCCATTTTTAAATTGGATTGTTTTCTTATTGCTGAGTTTTAAGAATTCTTCCTACACATTTTCTAATTGTCTCCAGGTTCTTGGATATTCTGCTTGACCCTTTATGTATATTTTTTTCATTTTTCATTTTAATTTTGAAAGTTTCTGTTGACATTTCTTCAAGTTCACCAGTTGTCTCCTCAGCTGTGTCCAGTCTATTGATGAGCCTCTCAATGAATGACATTCATCATCTTTAGCATTTTTCACTTAGTTTTTCTGTTTTTGATTTCTGGAATTTCCTTTTCATTTGTTCATATGATGTCTTTTTCTCTGCTTACATTACCATCTATTCTTGCATGTTGTTTACTTTTTCATTAAATCCCTTAGCCCATTAGTCATAATTGTTTTATTTATTTATTTTTGAAGGAGAGAGAGACAGAGTGTGAGTGAGGGAGGGGCACAAGCTAAGGTGGGCTCCAGGCTCTGAGCTGTCAGCACAGCACCTGATGTGGGGCTCAAACTCACGAACCGTGAGATCATGACTGGAGCTGAAGCCTGATGCTTAACCAATTGAGACACCCAGGTGCCCCTAGTCATAATTGTTTTAAATTCCTGGTGTGGTAATTCCAATATCCCCACCGCATCTGAGTCTGGTTTTGATGCTTGCTCTGTGTATTCAAACTTTAATTGTTCTTTTGTTTTGCCTTATAACTTTTCACTAAACGTCAGACAAGACGTACTGTGTGAAAGGAACTGAGGTAAACAGGCCTTCAGTGTGAGGTTTTATGTCTATCTGGCAAGGAATTTGGCTGTTTACTATGTGTTACAGTTGTAGGTGTTGGAGGCTAAAATTTTCTGTTGTTTTTATCTCTATTGTCTTTGGGCTTCCCTAGAGACTTTTTTTTTTTCATTTTTTAAAATTAAAACACTTTTATTTTGAGAGAGAGAAACAGTGTGTGAGTGAGGGAGATGGGCAGAAGGAGAGCGAGATTCTCAAGAGGCTCCATGCTTAGTGTGGAGCCAGGTGCAGGGCCCGATCCCATGACCCTGGGATCATTACTTGAGCCCAAATCAAGAGTTGGACACTCAATCGACTGAGCCACCCATGCACCCCTCCCTAGAGACTTCTTCTTAAATAAAGTTTTAAAATGCTCTCCTATTTACACAGAAGTGCTATTATGCTGGCGCTGAGGTGTGAGGAGAGTGGAAATGTTCTACAGTCTTATGATTAGGTCTTTCCATGCCCCATGCGTAAGTAGCTCATTAAGTGGCACAAGGTACTTAAAGAAATACATATATAAGGGATTTAAAAGTGAACAAGGGAACGATTAAGGAAAATTCAAGATGGTGGTTCCCCAAGTTGACCACAGGGCTTGCCATACGTCTGGGAGTCAAAGACAAGACCAAGTAGCTCCCAAGACAGCTAGGCAGAAGGAACTCTAATCCTTATGGACACTAGAGTTTCAAAAGCTCCAGAAAACCTTTCCCTTGAATGGTAGGAGTAAAAGAGTCATGATTATTTCCAAGTGCCACTGACTTAAGGGAAAGACTTGATGTTATCCTAGAATGCCCATGGGGAGAAGGGTGCTCTAACTTTTTATACCTGAGGCCTCAATCTGAAGAGCTGAGACTAGGGCCAGGCCAGGAAGTGTTACGTTTTCCTTTTCAGTTTTTAAAATAGGAATATTGAAAGAAAAGACAAACCACAGACTTGGCCAAAGCAATTGCAAATTCCATATCTGATAAAAGTGTTATAACAGAATATATAGAAAATGCCCAAAACCCACTAATAAGAAAGAAAGCAGCCCCCAGCCCCCAATGGGGAAAAGATTTGAGTAAACAGCTCACCAAAGAAGATATATATATAGATGGCAAACAAACATAAACATGAAAAGATGTCCAACCCCATGAATCATTAAGAAAATACAAATTAAAATGGAATGAGATACGACCACACAACTTCCAGAGTGGCTGTAAACAATACAGACAACAAGACAAGGTTAAGTGTTGGTGAGAATTTGGAGCAGCTGGAACTCTCATCCCTGACCATGCAGAATGACATGGCCCCTTTGAAAAATACTCTAGCTGTTTCTTTTATAGTTAAACATGCACTTACTAGATACAAAACGTGCATATCAACATTTATTGTTTATTTATTGCCAAAACTGGAAAGTCAAATGTTTTAACTAGTGAACAAACTGTGGTCCCTCCATATGATGGAATGTTAGACAGAAACAAACATACAATAATGTAGATGAATCTCAGTGCATTATGCTAAGTGAGAAAAGTCAGGTTGAGAAGGCTACTTGCTATATAATTCCACTTATACGATATTCTGGGAAAAGCAAAACTATGTGGACAAAAAGCAGCGAGTCTGTGCCTGGGACAGGCGGAGGGGGAGAGAATGGATCATAACAGTGTATGAAGGAGCATTATGAGGTAAGGAAATAGTGCTCTGTCCTGACTGTGGTAGTAGTTACATGATTGTATGCATTTGTCAAAAAACTCATAGAACTGTACACTAAAACAAGTGAATTTTCCTTTATGCAAATTATAGCTTAATAAAACACATTGTAAACGCCTCCAGAAGTAAAAAAAAAAACACCCCACATTTCTCTGCACAGTTATAATCAGAATGTATATTATACACATTGGCCCGCCTTTTCTGTTCACAGTGTCACCCCCACAGAGTTCTTACCAGTGCCCTACTGCATTTACAAGCACCCCTATTCTAGGGAAGATAACCATTTCCCAGCACCGCCCCCCCCATACACAGCTCTCCATATCCATCTCACACTGGAAAATAAATTAGAACTGATTATTCACTTTCCCTTAAAAGATCAACAGGACTAATTTCATTACTTCTTATGTGCCATTTTCCTCTTTTCCTCTGTCACTACCAGAGGCCCCTGACTTCCAGATTAGTCTAATGTAGCCCGACTCCCCTGCCTTGGTTTCAGTTAGAAACCGTGTCCAGATGCTAGTAATAGAGACCGATCCGCAGTGGTTAAACAATTAATGCCTTATTCTCCTACCACGTCATTAGGGGTCCAGGCTATTTTAATATTTGTACAAATGGTTTTGAGGATGATTTGAGTTATTTTGTTAGAATAGAAACTCAGAAATGGATTAAAACATGTGTTTTTGTGAACTCTTAATTCACATTGATCCATCGTGTTTCTGGTTGGGTGTATCTATAGACAATGTCACTAGTACTCTGGTAGAGTACCCTTATTGCAGAGTTGGTATTCGAAATATTGTTTTCTGGGTTGTACAAAGTAGCTCATGATGTATAAGTGACAAGCCTATGGCTGGAAGGTTCATTCTAGTCTCGACTCAGATCCTGTGCTCTTTTGCTGAGAATATTTATGAAAATGTCATCACTGCCTGGCTCCTCCTTCCCTGCTTCCTTACCTCTATCTCTCCTCCTTTATTTCTTTTTTCCTTGCTTCCTCAGCTGTTCACTAGGGTCCCACAGGGGCCAGTTACTGGATACATTCTGTCATAGTGCATGTCTTTGGGGAGCATTTGATAGTCTTCTTGAGATGCCTTCCTTTGCCTTGAGACCACTCTTCTTACAGCATGGCAGCTCTACTTGGGTGGGTGAATGGGTCAAAATGGGGGTGCCAGGGTCCCACTGGTGAAGCGGAAGGACTGTTGGGTTTCTATACAATAGACATTCTCCTCCTCTTCCTTCCTGATCATTCAGAGCAGCAATGTGCTTCCCTAAGTGTGGCCCCATACAAGATCAAAGTATAAGTTGTTGAGTTATTGGATGGCACTTTCAGAAACTCTTAAAAAGGAGTTGACAGCTTGCTGAATTGTCCTGCCCTTTATTTCCCGTGCTTACTGGGCATGTCTAAAGGTTAGTCCTTAGACCTCTTCTCTTCTCTAATACTCTCAGTTCCTAGGACTTTAAATGTCATCTATAAATTGGCCACTTCCAAATGTCTATCTCCAGCCCTGACTTCCCTCAAGAGTCTCAGATTTGTACACACAATGGCCACCTCACCCTCTCCACGTGGATGACTAATGAACAGCTCAAACCGAACTTGTCGAAAACAGGGCTTAATTTCACGCCTGAAACTCATCCTCCCCCGTTGTTTCCTTTTCCGTAAATGGCACCGTCTTTCACCCAAATGTTCGAGCCCAGATCTGAGAGTCACACTGACCCTTCTCTTTCCCTCATGTAGAACATGCCAGCAGCAATTATCCAAGACTCTCTATATTTTTTTAAGTAGGCTCCACACCAATGCTTGAACTCAAGACCCTGAGATCAAGAACTGAGTCAGACGTTTAAGAAACTGAGCCGCCCAGGCGCCCCCAAATCTCTATCTTGCATCTGCTTCCTTGTTCGCATCTCTGCAGTCCTTTCTGGTCTGTCACCTCCAGCCCTCATCTAGACTATAGAAGCAGCCTCTGAACACTTGTCCATTTTTCCACTCTTGTCCCAGATAATCAATTCCCTTAACAGTATCTAGAAGGGTCTTTAAAAAGTATTCTTTCTCAAAACCTTTTAACGTTACGGCACTCAGAATGAATCAAATTCCTTTCGAGATCCTCTGGTGCTGGGGCAACTGGGAAAATCAGTCAGTTAAGTGTCTGACTCTTGGTTTTGGCTCAGGCCATAATCTCATGGTTTCGCGAGTTTGAGCCCCACACTGAGCTCTGTGCTGGTAGCACAGAGGCTGCTTAGGATTCTCTGTCTCTCTATCACTCTGCCTCTCCCATGCTCTTCCTCTCTCTGCCTCTCTCAAAAGTAAATACATAAACTGAAAAAAAATATGATCCTCTGGTGCCCACTTGTCACGGTGGTTCCTCAGGTCAACAACTGTATCTTATTCATCTTTTTATGCCAAGTGAAGTGACTGGCAGTTTGCAGATGATTAATAAACATCTGTAGAAATGTTAAGTTCTGTCCCCTCATATGATTAGATGCAACTTTGGTGATATCTATGCTAGGAATTTAAAAAATGATGTATGGGGCCCCTGGGTGGCTCAGTTCTTTAAGCACGGGGCTCTTGATTTCATCTCAGGTCATGATCTCATGGTTCATGAGTTTGAGCCCTGAGTCTGGCTCTGTGCTGGCAACATGGAGCCTGCAGGGGATTCGCTCTCTCTCTCCCCGTGTTTCTCTGTTCTTCTCTTGCTCCCCCCTCAAAATAAATAAATAAAACTTAAAAAAAATGATGTATGACTGCCACCACCTCTTCCCCCCAAAAGAGAATATGGCAGCAAATGACAACGTTTTAGGTCTTGGAAAAAAGTCTTCTATGAAACTCTTCCTGATTATAACCTGTACTTCCCCACCCTATCCTGATACCCTCATGGCAGTGCTTGGGTTATTTTTCCATCTTGTATGTTTTGTGAGATTTCTTTTGAGTCCATTTGCTTCTTTGGGGACACACTGTTGCAGGATATGAATAATTGAACACAACAAATTTGGATGATAAATTATGGATTACAGATGCTGAGTTATTTTGGAACTGTTGCTCTGTGCTGTAGCAAGGCACTGGAATATTAAAATGTGTGTTTTAAATGGTCTTATGTTTCTTCTTGAAAAGAAAAGATAAGAAAAAAAACAAAACCCAGTAGCCCAGAGCATCAGGGAAGAGCACCACCTGCTCAGGCTCTTTCTGGCGTGTCTCCTGAGCCAGGATTGCAGAGATCACGGGAGCTTGATACACTCTGGACACCAACAGCATTTAATTTGGGGAACTTTGGAATAGCCAGTGCTGCACTGGCCCTGGTTACACACGAATCCTGTGTCATTGGTTGAGGGACAGGAGGATGCAGGTGGGTCATGAGGAGGAAGCTGTGCATTGAGCCCCCAACTTGGGAGCCTGGGGGAAGCAGACCTCAGTAAATGAGGCCATGTCTGAGCCAGTGTCCTGCCGCAGTGCACAACAAGGGAGCACTGAAGGTGCAGTCTGGCGGGTGCCTGTGTGTGGGACGTTGGGTTTTCTTCCCTATTGTAAGTTGACAGGGAAAGGTCTGCGCCTACTAGGAATGCAGCAAAGACACGACGGTGTGGGCGCTGCTTTAGTAGGAGTGAGAGAGACTGCAGTCTCGGGGGCCAGAAGCAGAGCTGGGGGAGAAGGAGAGGCCCTGCCAGTAGCTCCCATCATTAGCACCCAGAGGATCTGCCGGGGGGAGCCGCCCACCGCAGGAAGCGACTGCCCAGAGCCTCTCCAAGGACAGAGAGGCAGCAACAACCCCGGAAGCTTCTAGTACCTAGTGCAGCCCGAGGAGCTGAAAAAGATCTGGGAGACTTTATGGCTGACAATCCCAACTCCGCCCCACCCCCACTTGCGATTCTAAAGTTTACCAATTTTGATTTCCCCAAGGAAGAAAGGGTAGAGTTTGTGATTTCTTTACTGGGGACAAAGACTATCTATCTCCCTTCAGAAGACACAGTACCTGGCAGGCCCAGGGCCTCTGGGTGGGGAGCCCATTTGCTTCAAGAGCTGTGAATTAATCATCTCTGGGTGCTTGGATTCTGAATGGAGTGTGGCCCAGAAAAAGCGGTGCTACTTGGGCAAATCCTCACCTGCAGACCTGTGTGGTACATCTGGCTGGGTTTTTACTGGAAGTTATTTAACAAATTTTTGTATTTTTATTTTTGAGAGAGAGAGAGAGATAGAGTATGAGCAGGGGAGGGGCAGAGAGAGAGGGAGACCGAGAATCCTAAACAGGCTTCCTGTTGTCAGCGCAGAGCCCGATATGGGGCTCGAACTCATGAACTGTGAGATCATGACCTGAGCCAAGACCAAGAGTCAGAAGCTTTACCGATTGAGCCACCAGGTATCCCAACTAGAAATTCTTTAAGGCCACCATCAAACATGTGCTATGGTTCCATTTATTCTCTCTCCTGACGGAGACTGGCATCTTTTTGAAATATGAGCAAATTGTTTGGGCCTGAGCCCTAACACCAGGCCGTCACTATAGGGACAGATAGAAGGGGAGAGGAGTTGAAGGTATACATGCACTTTGAGGTTGTGATAGGTCCCCAAAAGTAGCATGTGTTGAAACAAGAGGAGGGCATGTGTGTGTCCTGGGGGACACGGAGCAGGGAGCGACATGTGTGGCTACAGCTGGACACTGAGCTCGGGGAAGTGTGTCAACATTTCATGAGGAGGAGGCTCTTGTCATTTTTCAAGATCCTTGGGATGGGAACTGTTAGCAGAAAAACCCAAGAGAGGAGGAGAGCAGAGCCCCAGGAAGGAAGAGCCAGCTCCGGTCCCTGGAATGACAGCCAGGAGCCAGGAGATGCCCTCCTCTCTCCTGGGCAAGAGGGACCCAGTGCCCTGCTAGACATGGTCCGTGTGGGTGAGGGGGGACAGAGCATCTGGAATTGGCCTCAGCTCAATGCCATGGCTGCCTAACAGAATCAGAATGCTTCAGGGTGAAGCTGGGAACTGAACCAAGCAGATGCTAGAAGAGTCACAGCGAACTCTCAAGGAATGGCCAGAGCGGTGGAAGGGAAGGGCTTGGCTTGGCATTTAGACCCTGGGATACAGAGTAAGGGCTGTGACCTGGCACCAGAAAAGTCCCTGTAACAAAGAAATGTGCCCCCAAGTATTCTTTTTTCTTTTTTTCTCATTTTATTTATTTTAGAAAGAGAGAGAGTGAGCAGGGGAGAGGGGCAGAGGGAAAGAGGAAGAAAATCAAGCAGGCTCCACACTCAGCACAGAGCCAGACCCGGAGCTCAAATGCGATCATGGGATCATGACCTGTACTGAAGCCAAGGGTCAGATATCCAACCAACTGAGCCACCCAGGGACCCCTGCTCCTAAGTCTTTTTAACACTTTTTAAAATGTTTTTTTAAACTTATTTTTGAGAGACAGAGAGAGACAGCATGAGCAGGGGAGGGTCAGAGAGAAAGGGAGATACAGGATCTGAAGACAGGCTCTAGGCTCTGAGCTGTCAGCACAGAGCCCAACACGAGGCTTGAACCCACGAACCATGAGATCATGGCCTGAGCCGAAGCTGGTCACCTAACCTACTGAGCCACCCAGGCGCCCCTCTAAGTCTTTTTAATAAGGTCCCTGTAGAAGGGAGTCTTTAAGACTCAGACCAGCAGAGAACAGGGTCCACCTCACAACTGCACAGGACTTGAGCCTCCCTCTTTTCCCCCAGGGCAGTCTGCTGGTTTCCTCCCATCTCCCAGTCCGAAGCCAGACCCTTTGGCCATATGGTCTGTCTGTCCCCTTGGAAGGAAAGTTTGAAGTTGGGGAAGAGTAACTCTCTGCATGTGATGCTCTCCCAAAGAGTGTCACCAGTGAGCTCAGGGGCCGTTTTGAAGAGTGTTGGGGGGAAGAAGGTGTGAGGGAAACCCAGTGACTCACCCATTTGGGAAACGTATATGAAAGGGTGTTCTCACTCTGCAGTTAATTAAGCATATATATATATATTTTAAAGTTTATTTATTGATTGATTTAGAGAGACAGAGAAAGAGTGTGAGCAGGGCAGAGAGAGAGAGAGAGAGAGAGAGAGAGAGAGAGAGAGAGAGAGAGGGAATCCCAAGCAGGTTCTGCACTGTTAGGACAGAGCCTGACACAGGGCTCAACTCTATGAACCGTGAGATCATGACCTGAGCAGAAACCAAGAATCAGACCCTTAACCGACTTGAGTCACCCAGGTGCCCCTCAAGCGTATTTTTAAGATGCCAACTTCAACAAGAAGTGGGAAAGAACAGAGTCTGTGACAAGAAGATCTGGGTTCTGATTCAGACCCAATGACCAGATTGGCCTGAGGCCTTTGGCAAGTTGTTTAACCTCCTGAACCATGGTCTCTCCTCCATAGAATGCTGCTGAAAATCTACCTCTCAAGGTATTTTTTAAATTATGCTAAAGAATTATGTTAAAATACACACAACATAAAAATTGCCATCGTAACTATTTTCGAGTGTACATTTCAGAGACACAGCACATTCAGTTCAACACATTCACATTTTTTTTGATGACCATCACCACCATCCATCTCCAGAACTCTTTTTATCATATAAAACTGACACTCTGTCCCCATTGCACACTCATTCCCCATTCCCCCCACGCTGACCCTGGAAACCACCATTTTACTTTCTATATCTATGACTTTGACTCTTCTAGGGATCTTGTGTAAGTGGACTCATACAGTATATGTCTTTGTGACTGCTTATTCTTTTTAGCATAGTGTCTTAGGAGGCAAAGCTCATCTGTGTTGTAGCACATGCCCAAATTTCCTTCTGTTTTATGCCGGGATAACATTCTATTGTATGTATATATATCACATTTCGTTTATCCATTCATCCATTGATGGACACTTGGATTGCTTCTCTACCTGTAGGCTGTTGTACAAAATTCTGCTGTAAATATGGGTGAACAAATACCTCTTAGAGTTCCTCTTTTCCATTTTTGTTTTTCTTTTTGGTAAGCATCTGAAGGTGGCATCACTGGATCATATGGTGATTCCACTTTTAATTTTTGAAGAACCACAATACTGTTCTGCATTGTGGCTACACCATTTTATGTTCCCAAAGTAGTGCATAAGTGTTCTGATTTTCCCACGTTTTCACCAACATTTATTTCCTAGTAGCTATCCTAAAAAGATATGAAGTGATATCTCAGTTTAGTTTTGATTTATACTTCCTGAAGGATTATGCATTTTGACCATCTCTTTATATGCTTGTTGGCCATTTGTATATCTTCTTTGGAGAAATGTCTGTTCGACTTCTTTACCCGTTTTCAAGTCAGGCTGCCTTTTCGTTGCTGAGCTATAGGAATGCTTTATGCAGTCTCAATAGTAACCCCTTATCAGATTTCTGATTTGTAAGTATTTTCTCTTATTCTGTAAGTTGCTTTTACACTATGTTGATTATGTCCTTTGATGCACAGAAGTTGTTAATTTTGATGCAGTCCAATTTACTATTTTTACCTTTGTTTCTTGTGTTTTTGGTGTCATATCCAAAAAATCAATGCCAAATCTCTCGAGGTATTTTTGAAGATAAAATGAGATATGTGCGAAAGTCCTTGTAACTTACGAAGTAGCATAAAAATATTAGCAGTTATATAAGTACTTGAGTACTCGCCATGCAGCCAAGCCCCATCGGGACGCTTCAAAATTATCAAAAATTGTTAGTTAAGATAGTAGATTGAAAATGTACAAATTGTTCCTTTCCCTCCATAAACCTTACCGAAGAGACAATAGGGAGATTAAAAATTCCCACCTCATGGAGGTATAATTGAAATGCATTAAAATTCAATCATTTTACAAAGTTTGATGAATTTTCATAAATGTGTACATTACTGTAACTACCACCACAATCGAAATAGTGAATATTTCTAGCACCCTCTGCCTCTTGTCAAGCAATCCACTAATAACTCAGTTTCCAGGAAACCACTAATCTGCCTTCTGTCCCTATAGGTTAGTTTGGTCTCTTTGAGACTCTCCTATCAAAGGGATCATACAAGATAAATCTTTGAGTCTGGCTTTTTCTGCTCGGCATGGTTGTGAGATTCATGCAGTCATTCCTTCCGTTTTAGCACTGAGCAGGGTATCGTAGTGTGGATAGACCTGTTGTTGGAGATTTTGGCTCTTCCGAGAGACATTTACGTATAAGTGTTTGTGCGGATATATATTTTCATTCTCTTAAGTCAGTTGAAAGGCTGGGTCATATGGTAAGTGTCTGTTTAGCTTTAAAATAAATAAAGCAATTGTACCACTTTATACAGGAATTCTAGATTTATATGATTGCTAACACTTGGTGAAGCCAATCTCTTAAATCGCAGCCATTTTTGTGGGTGTGTAGTGATGTCTCCTTGTGATTTAATGATCATTTCCCTAATGATTAATGACATTGAACATTTTTCATGTGCTTTGCCACCTCTATATCTTCTTGTAAGAGATGTCTGTTTGACCTTTAACCATTTGCAAAGGGATTTGTCTTCTTGTTGTTCAGTTGTAAGGAATGATTGAATAAAATTCTTTATCAAATGTATGGGTTGCAGATATTTTCTCCAAGTCTATGACTTTTTTTACACTTTTATTGAGGCGTAACTGAAATGCACCAAACTTCACATATTTAAAATTACAAATGATGGACTTTGACATGGGTATACACTTATAAAAGCCATTACTACAATCAAAGAAATGGGCATATCTATCAGTCTCCAAAGTTTTTTTAAGTCACTTTTAAATGGACCCCTCCTGCCCTCTTTTGAATTGATCCAGGTTTTAACTTGGTATAGCGCTTTTTCTACTTGAAGAATTTTCTTTGAAATTTCTTGTCATGCAGGTCTAAAGGCAAAGAATTATTGACAATTTTATTTATCTAAAAAAGTCTTTATTTCACCTGGGATTTTTAAAGATGTTTTTCCGGGTGGAGAAATATGACATTTTTTTTCTTTCAGTGTTAACATGTGTTATTTTGTTTGCATAATTTCCTTTTTTTTTTTTACTTTGAAAAGTTCAGCTCAGTTTATTATAGTGTCAAGTAGATTTACAACTATTGCACTTATCATTCTGCTAACACAAAGCCAAAATTTAGGAGGAATATTTTTCTCCAATGAAGCTAGGCTTTCGAGATCTTTGATACATGATGTTAAAATTACACAGACAAAATAACATACCCCCGTCTGATTCCAGACACATCACCCACTTCCTTGCTGCAAATAAGAATTTAGTTGAGATAATGCTAAGTAATTCATTTCTCATAAAATTACTCGAGTGACATTTGACAAGAATTTTCTTCATTCTGTCCTCTTTAACTGAAATATAAGACAAAACAGCTCCCCGATTCCCAAATCAATTGTAACCATGTAACCGGAAGATGAATTTCCATCAAAGACGAAGGAAACAGCTCTTCCCTTAGAGAACCCAACACGGTGTTCACATAATGGTTTGACAACTGGCTGCCTAACTTTCTGGACAAGGGGAAATCATAACAGAAGCTAGAATGTGGCCTAGTATATGAATTCTTCCCGAAAATAGAAGAAAGTCATGAACATTGGTGGGCAAGTTTTTACATTCCCAATGAAATTCTATTCCATTGATCTGTTTGGAAGGTTGTCTTCGACCTATTTGGCTTAAGCCCATAAACTGTAATTGATTCAGTCACATAAAGAACCACTTTTATCCTAAGTCTGGAATGCATAACAAATGGATAGCAGGAAAGTGGTTTTTTATTTACTCTAATAATTTGTGCCGGGATGAGCTGGGGGGAAAAAACCAAAACAGCAATCAGCCTTCGGTCTTCTTAAATTATTTTCCATTTTGATTACAGTGGGAAGAAATGAGCTGTGGGGGGTTGGTGTTTTCTGTCTTAACAGTTGTTTTGTATTCTGAGATATCGTTTGCATAATTTCTGACAAGAATTCTGCAATAATTCTTACCTTTATTCTTAATGTGTGATGGATCATTTTTCTCTGAATGCTTTTAATATTTTCTTTTTATCACTGATTGTCAGCTATTTGATTATGATATGCCTTGGTGTGATTTTCTTTGGGTTTTCTTGCTCTCTTAGATTTATGGTTTTATAACTTTTGTAAGATTTGGAAAACTTTTGACATTTTTTTCTATCCTTTTCCCTTCCTCTCTGAATGGGACCCCAATTAATTGTATGTTATACTAATTGTCACTGTTCATTGTTTTCAGTTTTTTCTCTCTCTGTATTTCATTTGACTTTAAGTTTACTAATCTTTTTTTCTGCAGTGTCTAATCTACCATTAATTTTATCCATGAATTTTTCATTTCAGAAACTCTATATTTTTAGCTTTAACAATTCAATCCTGGGGCACCTGAGTGGCTCAGTCAGTTGAGCATCCGACTTCAGCCCAGGTCATGATCTCATAGTTCATGAGTTAGAGCCCCATGTCAGGCTCTGTGCTGACAGCTCTGAGCCTGGAGCCGACTTCAGATTCTGTCTCTCTCTCTACCTTTATCCTGTTCTCTCTCTCAAAAAGTAATTAAACACTAAAAATTTTTTAATTAAAATAAATTTCAATCCATTTCTTAAACATCTTCAAATTCCCTCATTGTGTTTATATTTTTAAAAGTCTTGTATATGGCTTTAATATGAAAATAAGTAATTAAAATTTTGCTATTCCCATTCTCTCTGTCATTTCTGATGACCATTTCTATTGACTATTTTTTCCTGGTTTAAGGTCTTGTATTCCTGCTTCTTCACATGTCCACCAGTTTGCTATTGAATGTTTTACTTTGTGACCTTTATGCTTTGGACTTGGATATGCTCCACAGGTAAGGATTTCTTTTTAATTCTTGTTTTTGGCTTTATATTTTAGTGACTCTAGAGTGTCTTTTGTTTGGGGCTAGTTTGGTCTCATTCTAAAAAACATTTTAAAAAAAAATGATGAACCTCCTTTTTTAAGTTTATTTATTTATTTTAAGAGGTGTTGGGGGGTGCAGAGAGAGAATTTCAAACAGGCTCCACACTGTCAACACAGAGCCCAACGAACCATGAGCTCATAGTTGAAGTCAGGAGTTGGGTGCTGGGTGCTTAACTGAGCCATCCAGGTGCCCCCACTCTTAAAGATATTTAGTTTTAAGGCTTGTGTGTTCTTTTTTGGTTTCTCCATTTGTGGGGACTCAATGATTTCCTGCCTATGTGATTCCTTTATGAATTTTGGGAATTGCTCAATTTATAGCAGCCCAGGAATTTTTCTTTCCCCCAAAGGTGGTTTTGCATAGCCTACTGGAGTTTAACCCTATTTGTGTGCAGATGGGCATTCTTACACTTCAGAGGGATCCTGATGCAAATCCTAGACTCTTTCCCCAAGGAGCTTCTGACCTCACCAGTCTTCTGTCCCATAGACTTTAGCTTCCTTGTTCACCTTAAATAGTGATCCGTGACTTCAATTTGGTGAGACCACTGGGATCTGCTGGATTTCCCCCTCTGTGCTGTAGTCTGCACGTGGTCTCCGGGCAGAAAGCTAGGACAGTCACACGGCTCACTCTGTGTACCATGCTTGAGGACCGCAGCCCTGCACTACTATTGCCAGCGTTGAAAAACAATAGTTTCATGTATTTTGTTCAGTTTTCTGGGTTTTTTTTTTTTTGATGGATAGAAAGTAAGACACCCAGAGTTCTTTTGTTTTTTGTTTGTTTGTGTACCCTATCACTTAACAAATTATCATGAACTTAGTGGCCTAAATGCACACCACCACAAACACATTCTCTTAACAGTTCTTTGGGTTGGAAGTTCAGCTTGGGTCTCAATGAGCTGAAAGCAAGGTGTTGGCTGGTCACATTATATCTTGGAAGTCTGAAAAGAATCCATTTTCTTACCTTTTCTATCTTCTAGAGGCCAACTGCATTCCTTGTGGGCTCCCTTTTCTATCCTCAAAACCAGAGGTGGTGAATTGAATCTTATGTTGCATCACTCTGACCTCCTCTTCTACTTTTTAGGACCCTTGTGGTTACATTGGATAATCTAGAATAATTTCCTTATTTCAAGGTCAACTGATTAGCAAACTTAATCCTACCTGCAATTGTGATTCCTCTTTGCCATTTAGTGTACCTATTCCCAGGCTCTGGGGATTAGGATGTGGACATTTGGGGGAGATTTTTTTTTTTTTTTTTTTTTTTTGGCTAACCACTGTTAGAAAGCAGAAGTCTGGAATTATAACAGAAGCACCATTCCCCAGAAGGAGAGGAAGAACTGTAGAGAAGACAATGCCACAATGTTTTGGAAGTGGAGAGGGGCAAAGGACTTAAAGGTCTAGAAAATGATAAATTTTGAACCAACAATAGAGGAAGCTGGGAAACTAACATTGGCTTAGATCGCACAATCTTCAATAGGTTTAAGGATTAGAGGTACCAGCTACCCCCATTATACCTGCTACCCATTCAAGAAGCAGTTAGAGTCCTAGACATTTTTTCAAACTCTGTTCAGTCAGTTCAGATAAGTGTCCTCTTCAATGCCAGGACAAAGCATTGAGGTTTTAACAAGGTACCTATTGAAATGGGTCAGCCAGAGTAAACTCACTGTGGACAAGCCCACCTACATGCTCGGAGCTGCCAACTAGACTTGTAGTCCTTGCTCTTAAATGCCAGCAAGTAACCAAAGAGTCCCAGACACCAGGAACCTTGCATCATAAAAAACAAGTAGGTGTGCAAACAAGCAAATAAATATAACACAGCTTGAAGAGCACAGACTTTAAGAAAGGGAAATCTTTGGGTGCCTGGGTGGCTCAGTCATTTGGGCTTCCAACTTTGGCGCAGGTTATGACCTCATGGTTTGAGAGTTGAGCCTCACACCAGGCTCTGTGCTGACGGCTCAGAACCTGGAGCCTGCTTCTGATTCTGTGTCTCCTTCTTTTTCTGCCCCTCCCCCCACTCACACTCTGTCTCTGTGTCTGTGTGTCTCTCTCTCTCAAAAATAAATAAACGTTGAAAAACGTTTTTTTAAAAGAAAGGAAAATCTTTGAAAAATTATATTTCATAACATCAGAGATGTTGGACAAAATACTAAAACTATGAAACAGAAACAAGATGTCTCCCCCCACAAAAAATCGGGAAATAAAATTTTAAAACAAACAAAAACACATGGTGGCAGAAAATTCAAACTCAGTAGAAAGGTTTGAAGATAGACTTATAGAAATGTCATGGTAAGCAGAGAAAGAGAGAAGTGGAAAACACGAATTCTGGATTAAAAGGGCCCATCTGGTACCCCTGCCAATGAGTGGAAGTACACATTCATCCCAGCGTATCAGTGAGAAATTTCAGAACTGGGGAAAAATAGACAATTCTATACACTTTCAGGAGGGAAGGGGGGAACCTGGCCCATTCAAAGGATGGGGAATCCCAGTGACCATCTCAACAGCAACACCAGAAGCTACAAGAAAGTAAAGAGAGGCTTTCAAAATTAGGAGGAAATCATTTCAACCTAACATTTCATGTTAACAATCAACCTCACGTGAAGATGAAAACCTATGTATTGTATTTCATATATTCTATAAAAAGAAGAG